>NC_050600.1:16532711-16832711 GCF_013368585.1 Megalops cyprinoides | reverse complement strand
ATTTGTCCATTTCACAGAAATTCTACATCAGTTGAAAACAACTCCTGTTTCTGTGCACTTGGGTTTGGGTTCACCTGTGTTCTTGGTTCTGGCCTTACGTTCTCATGTTTGGAACAGCAATCACTACACTGCTGCACCGACGCATAAAATATTTTGATTTGTGTTTACAGTGTTGGACATATTTAGCGTACCATTATATGTAAAGGAAAGATTATTCACCACAAGAAACTTTGTACATATAATCAGATTTGTTACTGGCTTATTTTCATCATGTTGGCTATTAGGCCATTCGTTTTCATGTAAAAACAACAATCAAAGTGTCAAAACAATTATTTCTATTGTTTGCTACAAATTTCAAAGTCTATTTTTGTAATGCCTAACAAAAATGAAATAATGGCAAAGATCACATGGGCAGGAGATGTCCAGTGCTGTTAGGATCAGTAACTAGGTTCCTGATTCTCTGTCTAGCAATTGATCATCAGGGGTTTCTATTAGTTCCTCAGGACTGCCTCCAGCGCTGGCTGCTGCTCTGAGAGTAATTACAATCCCTCACTGTTTGTGCGTGGTGGCTTCGGCCGTGTCAGTGTTAGACGCGTGCTGCTGACGGCCCACTTGAAGGCTAGATTGTTCTACCGGATCCTGTCGACCAGGCTCCCCAGTCAGCCCCGCGGAGCCCGTCTCCCGGCACACGCCCCCCCCCCCCCCCATCGCGGCTCAGGGAAGGTTATCGGGAGGAATTACCATGCAGTGGCTGACAGAGGATAAGGCCGAATCGTCTCACCAGAGGTGAGAGACTTCTATCAATGTTAACAGACCTGCTGGGCCACCAATTCCCCCAACCCCAAAATCAAATCTCTCAGTGTGGGCTGTGGGGGCCGGCCTCTTCCTGTCAGCTCACCCTGGGTCAGTTTGGAGAGTAGAGCTGAATTAGAAACGCAGCACGTGGACCCTTGTGTTCCACTTATCCAATGTCAGTCTTTACGCTTGGAAAACCGTTTTTCTTTCACGAGTAGATGTGCATATATTAATATGATAATGACTGCCAAATTAAACTTGAATTGTAAGGTAACTGAAATATTTATTATGCCGTGTTAGAGAAAATAAAATGGGATAACTTCTCACGTCACATTTGTACATTGTGTCACATTTACTACACTGCAGCACAGTGTAGGCAGCATCAACTACACTGTTGCTAGTAAATGTCACTGCAGATCATTGGATTTGCACATATTAATTCTGGCATGCTGTAAAACAGGTTGTCTTCTAGTAAAGCAATCAAAATCAACAATTAGAGCAATTACCGTAATTGTGCAAACAAGATTTAACATGCAGAAGACTTAGATAATCTAAGACCCCAAAATTCTCAAATTAAATGGGAGGAAATGATTAACACAGCTATGACAGGTTAATTTCAACCTAAGAAAGTCAGAAATGCATGCAGATCGGTTCTGAGCAGGCATTACAGTTCTGTCCCGCTCCATCTTGGCAGGCTTCATTTCCTGCAGCACTGAACGGCTCCTTTGAACAGACGCAGACAAAGGTGTGTGTGTGTGTGTGTGTGTGTGTGTGCGCGTGCGTGCGTGCGTGCGTGTGTGTGTGGGGGGGGTGTGTGTGGGGGGGGTGGGTGGGGGGGTGGGTGGGAATTGGGGAGCACGATCTTTTTTTGATTGACAAGGCCCATAAAAGCCTAACCTGATCTCTGCCAGGAGTGGACAAGACTGGGGTGAGGCAGTGTTAGGGGGGCACAGGACGAGACAAGTGTCCTTCATGGATAATCTATAAGGGGCTTTACTCCGGGGCCGTCAAGGTCTCAGCATCTCTCAGGAGCTGATGGAGGGGGGCGGTCACAGGGACACCGACTCGTGCCAGCGATGACAGCACAGCTGGCCAGCTAATGACAGAACGGCCCCGCCGGCTCGCACCTTTCTTGTCCCGAGCACACGACCTCGCGGGGGGAACCTTGGCAACCGTGGCCAGATGTTCTGGAGAGCAGACAGAGCTCGGCGCACTTCAGGGAGTCACTCGCCTCTCTCTTTTCTCCTTTAATTGAAAATCATGTAAAAGGTCAGTACTGCACACTGTCCCTCGCTGGTAACAGAGCTCCGGCTTCTCTGCATTTGATCCACACACTTGAACATGTTGCTGTTCTAATCCTATCAAGCGCATATGAAACCAACACTCACAATTCGTAGAAACGTCTAATACGTACATCATTGGATTTAATAGGAACGTACATGGTGCATGCCCGTGCATGAGTCTGAAACATTAGCATTAAAAAGAACCAACACTATAGGAATGACATCTGCCTGAGCAAAGCCAGACTGAAGAAGAGTCTGAGTCAGTTAAGATTCTTCAATGACGTGATGCTATGTCACAGGAATGCTTATATAACTTAATATGGTATGATGTCCATTTCCTATCCTGGATCCATTCACTTCAGCATAAGTTTTCCAAAATACAGAGGGATCCCTCCTGTTGGTTTCTGAGCTTCCTCATGTCGTGATTGTGAAGGCCTCACATGTCAAATATCTGCAGGCTCTCTCTGTACACAGCTAAACAGATCCAGCTCTCCACCTGTCACTCCTACTCATCTCCTAAGGTTTTAAGAAGTTGTCTGGACACTCCTGAGCAATACTGTAAGATCCCACTTTATTCTTGGACACTGGGCTGCATTGGTGAGCAGCATTAAACAACTCCAGCTTTGCTTGATGTAAACAGTTTATGATTTACTCAATAACAGGAAGTATGGTTTGAAATTCTGGAATGCTGACAATGACATCAAGCTGAATGTCCTTTTGCTTGGGCTGAACATGCACACATTCACATTTAAAATCTATTTAACCCTAATCATAACATGCTTGGAACAGCATGAGCATAACGTGCTCTGCGCTGGTATAGCGGTACTGTACACCATTTTACAATTTAGCTGCCAGCTGTAACTGGTACCTCTGAAGGGAATAATACATGAGCTTATCAGTGTTGCATTTAACATGGTGAGTGGTTAATGACATTGTTGAGTGGCAAGTGGTTTCATAAAAAAAACAAAAAAAAAAACACAATTGTTGCTTAAATGTTAAGCAAATGTTAAATGTTGTTGCTTAAAGATTAAATGTTACTGCATATTTAACTGGTTAATATTTATTTCACAGATAACTGTAAGATAGCTACGCTGTGAACATTCACTGTCTACAGCGTACACTTGGAATTCAGAGGATAGGTGACATTGCCAGTCCACCATCAATAAATCCATAAGTCTACATTCCAGTTATGGTTTCAAATTAGATGGCGAAAGACACATTGTGGTCTGACAAAGAGAAAATTTTCCAGTTTACAGTTTAAATAAACTGTAAACAATTTTTATATGCACACAAAAGTAGTAATGTGGTGACTTCGTAGTATCATTATTTTTTCATTGAATGACAGCCCTAATGAGCACGCGCACATGCATACACACACACACGCGCGCACATACACAAAATGCATCAGAGGGGTCGATTTTTTTCAATAATCTTTTTCTGTCTTACAAAAGTTCAATGTGAATGTAACTGAAATTTTGGCGATATTTAAGAGTAACTTTTTTACAACAGGATCTGTGACATTAAATATATATAATTTAAATATACATAATGCATTAATCTGTTATAATATGTTCCTGATATATTTCTGCGCTGTCTTCTACCCACTTGAAAGACCCTTAGCAACATTTCAAGGATAAAGACTATGATACTACTGCATCAGTGTTCAGATCCACAATGAAAATCGTTCTCTTTCTGAATTTCATATTTGTACAACTATCCAAGAGCCTCTCTAAATGCACTTAGTATCTGTGAAACTTGATTTGAAGAAATACTTTGTGGTTTACAGCCTGGCAAAGCACACACATACACAAAGAAGTCTGGTGAAAAATGTGCGGGTTTTCCACAAATGTTTACAGAGTTAAAAGGCGGTATAACAAGCGGAATAGCGTAAAACATAATAAAAATCTCATGACCTGGAAGAGTGTAATCACAAACAGGAAAGAAATCATATAATTGATACAATGAACTCTGGATTTGTAAATTATCAATTACACTTGCATCTGTGGGGGGAGGGGGGGGGGGCTGGATCAGCATCCCAAGATGTGTGTTTTAAATTCTCTCCTGTGGTCTTTGCCAGTAACAATATAAACCACAAGCACTATCATAGCCACATGTTCCCTTGGCCAACTCCACTGTCCTTCCCCTTTCCCCCGTTTAAAATGTGGTTTGGTACTGACAGCTAAGGAAAGTTTGGTTTTCCTTTCCCATAGGTTTTTAATATCAACTACTCTCCAAAAAAATAAAAAAAAAAAAACTTAAGGTTAAACAAAAGGCATACAAAGATGGGACAGCCATCCACTCCATTTGAGTTTTTCTCAAAAGAAAAGCTGTTGTCCACGCTAGAGCGCCATTTTTGGGTCTAGCGCGTATGAAGAAATATGTTTCAGGGCTCTTTCAGAAGGTGATGGCTGACACTTAAAACAGTAAAACGGTTTTAAAGGTTATTACGTGGTGTAGAGCATAGATAGCCTCTACATACACGAGTCAGAGGGAGTTTGGAAATAGAAGTTGACAAAAGTGTTTCAAACTACAGTACTTACATCATTGAGAATGCCTTCAACAGACCTCATGTACCCTGCCAATGAATCCTTGCTCCTGACAAAAAAAAAAAAAAAAAATTCAAGACATTTCATATAGGCCTGTCCTTACTTTCTAAAAAATAAATACTGCAAAAAAAAAAAAATAATAAAAGTGTTTCCCAACCCTAGTCCTGAGGACCTGCCATGTGTACAGGTTTTGTTGCGACAGAGCAATTTATTGGGGTTAATTGAGATGACAATTGAATTACTTATTTGGCATTTCCTCATTTGTCCTGCAATAATTTGTTTATAAAATTACCATACTCTTTGATGTCAGCCATAATAAAAATAAAGTTTCTCATTCAACATATTTTAGTGTGTAACTGCTTGTTGAACAATTTTGAGGCATCCATCTCAATTATGCTTCAATTATGGTTCAACAACTTTTTCTAGGCAACACTGACCTGTCAATGTACCAGGGGCTCAAATGAGCAGAAATACTTGTACTTTTACCCCTCTGTTAGAATAAACACAATGATTCATACCTGAAACAAAGCATTAAAAGCCCAAATGTGTTCCATGATGTCAAATTCATATTAGTGTTCAGTTAACATCTAAAACAAATCTGATGAATATCCAGTTCAGATGGAACAAAAGCCAGTGGGTCAAACAGTACCTGGATTGGGAAACACTTCAGTGAAGGATAACCACAACATTCTGGATTTGTTTGAGAAAGTGTACAAAAACAATATTTAAATATATTTCACACATTTAGTACTGAATTTGAACCTGTAAATACTCTCCTGTTTCACAGATATATTTATCTAATATTCCTTAGGCACTTAGGAAGTCATAGATCTACAAAGCATAAACGGCTGCTAAAACACATTATAGTAGACACTAAAACATTTATACCACCACCAAAGCTTGATGTCTTTTCTTGTTCAACATTTTAGGAATTTAACAATTCAGGTTTTCTTTCCACATTTCCTAAACACAACACACAATCCTACACCCTTTCTTTATTCAGTTAGTTAGATTCACACAAGCATGACAACATTACCCCAAAATTATCTTTTGTATCTCAGTTCTAAATCACACTTTTTGGGGACAGCATATGCGAACATGAGTGTGGGTACATGAGTATGCATTATGTGTCCGCGTGTACATGAGTGTGTATTCGACCTCTGTGTGTGTGCATGTGTGATGTGTGTGGATATATGCGTAACTGTGCGACTGTGTGTGTGTGTGTGTATGTATATGTGTGTGTGTATACGAGAGAGAGAGAGAGAGAGAGAGAGAGCGCGCGTGTGTGTGACATGTGCAAGCGTGTGTGCGTGCCTGTGTGCACCAGATCGTATATTTCAAAGGCGAGACAGCTCCTGGGTTTGCTGAACTTTTGCTTGTTACCAGGAGTGGGGAGTGAGAATTGATCTTGTGTCTGCTGGAGGCATGCTCCCCGGGGCCGCGCGCTCACTTGGCTGCCATGCGGAGGGCGCTCTCTGCATGGCGGATGCTCTCCTCCAGCTGACGCTTGTCCTGCTGCAGCTGGGAGAGATGCCGGCCGAGCTGACGCAGGGATTGATCTTTCCTCTTTAGCTCCATCTTCGCCTCCGAGAGACTCTGGTGGAGGGGTAGTGGGCGGAGGGAAGGGGGGGAAAGGGGGGAGGGGGTTAAGGAAAAGAGAAGCTTCTGTCAACCCCAATTCCTGCTTTCGGTTCACACTGTGGCAAGGCCGCATCAAGCAGCCGGTAAAAGTTAGCCACGGAACTGTTGCAACGAACTTCCATTCCGTTCAGTGATGAATATTGTATGGAAGGGAACATAGCTGAGCTGTGTCCCCCTAAGCCTGCGTTTTCATTCACAACCCAGTCGGTTTGCTAATCCATTAAGTCATCCATCAGAAGACCTAAAGCCACTGGATGTCTGCACTGCAACAGGGGCTCTGAAAAAAAGGCTGTAATGAATTACAGGGGCCACTGTGTGGCTGAAGCCAAGAGCGTGTGCGTCATTTCATGCTTGACATCCAAAGTAAAGAAGCCTCTCTGAAACTGATGCGGAATCCCTGACACTTCAGCCAGCTTTAATGTTTTCACACAGCTAAGGGAATTGAACCAAACTGCAAAGCCCCATGGAGGCTGGTTTGTGTGTGGGGGGAAAAAAACTGAGTGTAAACTATATAATAATTCATGTTGCTGAAGATCTGTTCACCTCTGTGTGTCCAGAACAATGTCATTTTTTGTAAATGGATTTTGATTTTTGTGAAGTTTTCAGGAAAGCGTGCCTGTTGGGGGACATGCTGACTTGCATGCTTTGTTAGACTTCTAAGCCCTGGACAAATCCAAGTGAAAAGCCACTGTTACACCAATGAAAGTTCCTTCTCAACATTAAAAAAAAAAAACAACACTAAGCCCACAACAGTACATTACACATGGACTTTCTGGTGCTGCTCTGTGGCTGGCTTACAGAAGAATGGAATCTGGCCTCCCCTGCACACTGAGCGCTCAGCAAACAAGAATCATCTGACGATCAGAGAACAGAACCATTAGCTATGTGCCATCTGATCAACTAATACTGCTGGTTGAAATTACACTTCTTAACAACTACTTCAGTTACATATATTACCATAAATTTTGATTATGATTGTACAGTATTCAACAGTAAAGTACTTGGTAAATAAAACCAAATTAATAACAATACTGTAGTACTGTTATTGTTATTACAGTACATTTACAATACCCATCAATTAAGATGGGTCATATTGTACTGTGTGCCATAATTGTAATATAAAATATGCAAGATGGTTAAATTAGCTCTCTACCTCTGTGCTGAGGTGGGCTACTTGTGTTAATGTACACACACTAGCAGAGTTTAAATATGAATTTTGTGATACTACAACAGTGGACTACAGATAAAACTTTAGGAATATCGGCCGCTGCTTTTTAGGTGTGGAAATGGAACAGAATCATTAGACACGCCTATTGCCCCTGAAGATAAGTAACAGCAAACTTTCATGAATCCACTTGCTGTGGACTTACACTAACAGCTGGATCCAATGAGGAAGAAGCACTATGAAGTACATTTTCTGAATCTAATGGAGCAGTTGACTTATAGTGGTTTTAGCTGATGCACGAGCACTTTAAACCACATCTCTTGGCAAGAACTTGAGCTATGACAAGCAAGGCAGTGTCATATTCCTCAAAATCATTATTGCATGAGCATATACATGGAGCATCAACGTACATTACTGAATAGACCTGATTACTGTGACTAACCATGCCTAGATAAATCAACTGTCAATTTGTCAGTTAAGAAGGTACCGTGTGTGTAAATACTGGTTACTGGTATCGGGCTGTGTGAAATGTTGTCTTAGCTTGGTCAGCCAACATTATGCTGAAGTACAACAACATAAATACTGTGAATTCAGATTTATAACATACTGGACACCGTATTCCCAGTGTAAAAGCTCGCGATAATGTTGTATCCATGAGCATGGTCTAACAACCGTCTCCAAAATAAACCACATCAGTAATTATAACAATAGCACAACCACACTTGAAGATGCAAATTCTTTTTTCTTTTTTCTTTTCTTTTTTCTCGTTTTTCACCCTGGCTTTCAAAAAAAAGGGACCATACATACAGCCCTTGATAATACTTCAAGAATGGCCAGTGCAAGCTGGTTATTTGCTTGGTTCCCAAGGTCTAAGTGCTAAGTGGACCCCTTGATGGCTGTGGCGAGGCTCAGTATTTCTGCTCTACAAGGAGCGAATGATGGGAGATGGCCGCTCGGGCAGCGCAGTGGCTGCAGTGATAAGTTGCTGGTTAGTCGCTAATTTCTGAACTAGGGCAGCGAGATGGCGCGAGGCCCGCGGAAGCGGGACGGCACGATACCCTGGAAATGGTTCAGGAGGAAAAAGGATAAATCAAGTTTAATAACTAGGCTCCTAATTGTTCCCCCTCCTCCCTGGGCTGAACTCTAATTACGTGGAGAGCTCTCCAGACTGTCACCTGATATTAAGTTGTTGAAGTGGTGAGATAATCAATAAACATTTAGTGTGGAGGAGAATGAAGATCCCGCTATGCAGTGGGAACTTCCAGCACCCAAAGCCCTCCTGCTCATGAGAAAGCCGCTGGGACTGCCCGAGTGATTGCAAAGCAATAATCCAGAGTACAGTTCCTAGGCCTTGAGGCCTTCAGGCGATGGTACGTTTGAGAGGGAAAGGTGAACACGGTCACCCTAATTACAGGCCGCTTTCACACACTTCAGGCATAAGTAAAGACAGGCCAATTAGGTGGAGAGGAAGATAAGGGAAGTTTTATTTGTATACTAATTAAACCCCTGATGAAATTAAAGGAAAAACATACGGCTCAGTAATTGTGCGTCTGAGAAAGGTCGCTTTAGGTGCAGTTATCTGAAAAGTGCAGCCTTGAGATAGTTCCCTTAATCCAAGATGGAGCCTTTGCGTTGCTCCAAGGGCGCTAATAATTTGATCCAACCCGAAGAAATTTCAGATTTTGACAGCCGCCTCATCTGAGGCGTTTATTGTCGATTCATTCCTTATTAGTCTGACGAAGGGGAGAACAAACTAAGCACATTTTTAAACTCTGTCGACACCATAAGCCTGTTTTGGGTTAAATGTACACTGTTCTAGACAATACCCATGTGCTAATTAATTCATTATGGCCTTTCCACAACAAGCAGTGTGCATGTATCTGTACTCTCCCATATGTTTCCCCCAGTACATAAGCGATGCATAATAATAGGAGGTAATTCCTGCTGCCTCACCATTTTAATTTCATAAATTGAGAAACTGTCATTGTATTGGCTGAACTCCAATTCAGTTCCCATACTCTCAGCTGACAGGGTTTCTTACAGACAGTAATCCTCACTGAAGTGGGGTAGGCAGCAAATCATGAAGCTTTGTCATTATCAGGCTCACATCTATTAGAAATGCATTTTTTAGCATGGATTACATACTTAATTGATAAATATTAATAACTTAAAGATGTCTGGTTCTAATGAATGGCATTCTATGATCTCAATCCATGCTTGGTAAATGGAAGAACAAAACAAGGCTGGGTGACAGAAACAGATGAGACAATGAAAGGGATAAAAATGAAGGGGTAAAATAATATTTTACATTTAACATTAAATTATTAAACTACAACTAAAAAGATAAAAAAAATAATACAAGTCAGTACTGACTGAATGAACTACATTGACAAAACTCAGCTGTACACACACATAAGTAAACTAACATTGTTGATGAGGTTTGCCATTTTTTTCATGTGAGAAAGGAAAGGTAGTCTAACATACACAGATTCTGTTTGCATCACCAACAGGAGGATGGCATGCGTATACTGTTATGGCATTGTCTGGTGGTGTAGTATGGAGGACAAAAGCTGAAATTTAAAATAAAATATGTAAATAAATTAAATGTTGAGAAAGTATAAATAAACACTGAGAATTAACATAGAGATTAATAAATTACATTTCTATATTTTTACATTCATTCATCTCTGTATTTACCTAGTTCTGTTATCCTGACTGACTATCTAGCACATAGTTTTACCTGACATGAAGGATGTCTGCACTACTTCTTTACTAACTTCCAGACCCACCTACATAACTCACAAAGGTATTGTCTTTTGTAAACCATTACAAGTAATTAGGCAGTCAAAGTCATCAAGAAATATTAGCAAGCTAGCCAAGTTTAGTTAAGCTAGGTGTGGTAGTTAATACTGACACTAAGGTTCGATAATGTGTGTTATTTTGTCATCATGTTTCACCGTCTGAAACCAAGCTAGTTGGACCTGCAGGATGGAAAAGATGGCGTCCCCATGCCATTTACATTAAAATCTCATTGGCATAAATTAATGCAGGATATGTAGCCAGCTTTGATTTTTCTATTATTGTTGTTACACTGACTTAGTTGTTCAAGTGTGAGACGAGACCTTATTTTTTAAGTTTGATAACAGGGAATTATGTAGGACTGCTAATTGCTCGCCTCAGAGTGTCATGCTGTTGGCCACTGACTTAACCTATTCATTTCCTCTACAGCAGCACAGACTGCAACCACCTGGCTGCCTGAACTGTCACCTCGGATGATGTCACCCAGAAACACAGTGAATGGTAGCTTCTTTAGCAACAGCAGACAGCTTGTGATACAAAAACTAAGGCTTTGGACTGGTTTACCGGGAACAAATTAAAAATCTCTGACAGAACATGTTTCATAGACTGAGCAGCCACGTCATTGGCAGGCTATCTAAAGATGCAGGAAGCTAGAAAAAGCTACTTGAAAAGCTTGCTTTTTTGTTCTCTGTGGCTAGCGTTTTATCCCTCCCATAACCATGTCAACAACTGCCCTAAATCTTCCATGAAGCCATCCACACAAAATGGGATGCAGTCATTGAATGCATGATTGTCCACTTCATTTGCTAACAAATCGTGATTATGTAACGATTGTCTCCCACAATGTATAGGGTTATAGGGTATCCAAATCATGTAAAGTCATGTAAAGCTCTTCTCAAGAGTTAATACAACTGACAGCAACAATATGATATGATTTACAGTAATTGATGTACATACATATTTAAAACATGAGTAATGCTACTTTTATGAGGTGGGCAAATACAGTGCCAGTCAAAAGTGTGGACACACCTGATTAAGAAAACATGCATTCAAACACATTTTGATCTAAAGACGTATGCTTAAATGTTTGAAATTTGTTTCTTAGACAAATATAAATAGTGAAGTTGATGCCTATATATATGATTTCTTTCCAAAATTTTAATTTTAAAAAATATTTTTTTGGCTATTCCAAATAAACAAATCAAAATCTTGTATTTTAGATTAACAATTTTTTGGTCACTGCATAATTCCATTTGTGTATTTCATAGTTTTGATGTCTATACTATTATTCTAAAATGTGGAAAACTATATAAATAAACAAAAACCCTTCTATGAGTAGGTGTGTCCAAACTTTTGGCTGGTACTGTATATTCTGTAGATGCATGGTGCTATGGTAAAACGATGCAATCAGCAAACATCGCACTACATTTCATGCCAATTATTATCTGTTTGATAGGAAGGCACACATTGTGTCATGGTGTGGTTACTCTCAGTGATCACAGAAGAGGCTGAGGGATTTAGTATTTTGGATTTCCAATACTCCATCTGTCTTCGTTCTTCTGTATCAGATTTACAAGTACAGTAGCAGCACATGAGGGTTGAAAAAACATGAGTATTGTAAAAAGGAAAAGTAATGCATCACTAAATTCATTGCTTTGGATCACAAGAGGAGGAAATGTAAAAAGAACAGAAACAGATCTTTATCGCACAGTATCACTATATGTTAACTCTGCTCTTAAGAGGTTAGAGATCAACTTGGCCTTTTTCAGTTCTTCAAAACTGTCTCATCTCTTATTAGAGATTATCTTCACAGAGGCTCCCTGCAATGCGTTGTCACAGTAAGCCGTGTTGCTGGGGAATCAAAGAGGGAGCCCCACAGAGCTCTGGTAAAGCTCCACATTATCTCCCAAGCAAAGAAGACTGCATGTGGCAGGATCTTCAAAAGTCGAGTAATCTTACGATTTGACAGTTCACAGCGTGAGGCCTTGTTTCTCATTTCTGAGCTGAATTTAACACATTTACTGTCCTTGCTTCAAATTGAAATAATTGCGGGCAAGATGAAGAAAATGAATCATGTAATAAATACGTTAATAAGGAGCCGGAGCGTGGTTTAAAAGTCTGTGATGTGAAACTGCGAAAAGGAGAATAAAATATAAAAAAAGCAAGCGCTGGAAAATTTCTAGGCTGAAGAATCTACATTTTTTGCAGGAAAAAACTTACAAATTACAAAAAAACTGCCACAAAGTGTCATGTATTGGTAGAGTAGCATCTTGGTTTTAATTTCTTTGTTAATGGCAAGGGTTTCGGTTCCCCTTAGCGTGTCTCCATTCACCAGCAACAGAAATCCTCAAGTATGAGCCCTGCATTTCCTCACAAACACTACGGGTGATGCAAGCCCTTGCAACTTCAGGGGTCAACATAAAAGTGATAGACTTCTAAACTGAGGGGGGAAAAAGACCCTCTCTGCATTTTAAGTGTTTCATTTAGCAGTCTAGTAATGTAATGCATGCATGCTAAGCAAACTACAGTACTTCATGCATAATATCTAAAGCAAAAGTGACAATTATCCATCTGAAGTATTAGAGATGAATTTCAACCAATAAAAAATGGATGGATAGCACAGGCATGCGCCGACTCTTTGCCAGGGTGAGGCAGTGGGAGCGGACGGAGAGGTGGGTCTACCTTGACGGCCTCGTCCAGGGTGCGGTCCTTCTCGGCCTCCTCCCCGGAGTGCAGCTCCAGCCGGAGGCCCAGCTGGTGCAGCTGCTGAGCCTGCTCGTGCAGCAGAGCCTGTGCCTGCTCCTCCCGCTCCAGGGCGCTGCTCAGCTCCTGACACATGCTGTCGAAGCGCTCCACAGGTACTCCCGCCTGACAGCCGCCACAAACAGAAAAACACAGGTTCATCTAGCATTTAGCATAACACCACTGAAGGATATACCATTCTGCATTTTGTGGAAAAAGAAAAAAAAAAAAAAAACCTGGCAACCGTCCTAGGAAAAGTCTCTTCCAAGCTTCAAATGCGGAAACTTTTTATGCTACCCTGGACAGCGTTGGATATTTTTTTTCTTCAGAAAGAACAGAATTCAAAGCATGAATCGCAATCAATCCTCACCTCAGCTCAATCCTCTGAGTACAATACTCGTTATAACCATAGCTTTTCTACTTTAAGAGGCTGGTGGTGGTTGAAGGCTGGGAATAGTTAGTAAGGGCATTCAAATCAAACAAAGGATAAAAAGTTGCCTATAAAATGGCAAATCAATTTCAAACTTTGGAATCATAAAAGCACGGGTCATCCTTTCTGAAATTTATTCGATTGGCATTGCCCTTGTAAGATTTTCTTGACAGCCGAAACATACATTTCTCATGTTGAGGTAAAAACTGAGGTGAAATGTTACATTTGCTTCAAATTTTCGATGTATAGTTAACTGAATCTTTTCCACTTTTGTGTCTCCCCAGGCACCCTTTAAGACATTATGAAGTGGATAATGAACATCAAACAAAACATCCAGCTAGCATTACTCCATGTCTCATGCACCACTACAGTACAATGCTAACAATTATCTTGATGGTTCACACAAATATAATGAACACTGTTTATATCCAAAGGTTTCTATGCAGCGCGATTTCAAAGCACAAATTATCTTGGAAATCTACAAGTCACAGGTCAGATTCATACACAAGAAGTAATCATTTGTATTCAGTCGCTGTCTGCTTAAACCCTGAAAGGCCCAGATACTTTTTAAAGGTATCCCTTGGTGATGTTCTCATATGCGCGAAGTGGACGTCAGGAACAAGGCTATTTTTTGTAGGTTTTAACATCTCTGACATTAGATGCTAAACCCTCCCCACATACACTTTCATGCATCGCTAAACAACCTTATCTGTTGTTATGTCATATTTATCATCACGTTGAACCTCTGTACATATACCAGTCTATCTTCCAGAAGTAGCACTGGTATTCAGATTCCTTTATTCAATGAATTGCAGTGAATCTGATGAATTTGGAAATAGTGCTGACATGGTCCAAGAGATTATATCTGTATTGGAAACTAGTAAGTCATTTCGAAGGGGTTCCTATTACACAGTCTGTACTACTTGTGCACATGTAGGAAGGCCGACAAATCATGTCAGGAATAAATGGAGATGACCACTTGGAAAAACTAGTGAAGTACAAAGTGTACCCAGTCATATACCTAACACTAGAAGAACATTGCAAAGATTGAATTAAGCCCTTGAAGCCGCACACCTTGTTGAAGTAATTTGTGTGATTGTCCTTGAGGGCATCTATCAAATTGAATGGACAGACCACCACCCGTTACACGGAGGCGTGGTGGCCATTGTGCAAGGCAGACTAAAGACCCGCCTCTTCAGACTGCATCTCGGTTCGACCTCAGTCCCCACCCTCTAACACCTGCTACTTCTAGTACTTGCCTTTTTTTTATTTTTTACATGTAGTATTGCAATGTGTTTCAAATTCTGTGATCTAGTGAGTGATGTATGGTAGTATATGCAACCTGTGCTCACACTCACTGGTCTGGCAGTGTTGTTAGCCTGGTCTGTCACTGTTGCTCATTCAATTAGCATGGATACACTTATATTCTGTTGTGCTGGAAGTCACTCTGGATAAGAGCGTCCGCTAAATGAATGTAACGTGATGTAACGTAATGTGTCATCGGACTCACCGTTTGCTGGCGCTCCTTGAGCCCGAGCGCCCGGTCGGCCTCCTTCTTCACCTCCCTCACGCTGCGCTTGTACTGGGCCACCTCCAGCCGCAGGCTGCGGCGCTCCACCTCGGCGGAGTGCAGCCGCTGCGTGAACTCCAGGATGCGCTGCTGCAGCTCCGCCACCACACGCTGCCCACCCAGACGCGCAGCACACAACACACGCGGGCTCATTCGCTGAGGCGCACTCAGCCTGTCATCAGTCACATTTCAATCTACAGCTGAGTGATGACGATACCTCCTCCTGTAGGAGCTCCCCTGTCATATCCAGGTGCCCTCTCCGAATATTACTTCTGAGTTCTCTGTTCCTAAATTCCCCCTGGTTGCCCTTCATCTCTCCCGAGTCCCTCTCCCCTTCCTCGTCTGCTAAAACCTGAAAGGGCTCTCTCAGCATACTTGCTGGATCAATCTTGACACTCCTTTACGAGGCCTTTTCACATCCAGTCCGATTTTTTCATGCGAAAAATTTGCACATCAAAAAATAAATCTTTGTCATGCCGACACAAGCCAATTCATTTAAAGATTTGGCTATAGCATCACTAGATGCAGCCATCTACTGAAGTTTACTGTACTGATCTGATCATGGGGGGGGAGTGTGCAGCCTTAACGCTAGATGGCAGGTTGCAGACAGAGCCATCCTTCTGACGTAATTAGTTACGAACAAGGGACAGAAACATGAATCTTATGTTTGCAGAGTTGCTTGTCTTATGCTTATGCTTGATCTTATGCTTACAGAGTTGCATCCTTAAGGAATACCAGACAGTGGTGACAGAAAGTGAAGGTAATCAATTAACTAATGTTGGCAAGCTTAACCAACGTTAGCTGGCTATCAATTCAACATTTACATCCAGTGCTGGTTGTGAAGCTAGCTAACTTGCTACTTAACACTGTTGGTAATAAAGGTAATAAAGGTCGGTTACATTTCACCACAATAGCTAGCTGGCCATCTACTTCAGTGGTAGGCTACAATAGGCTACTCTGAGTCTCATCTTTCACTTTATGAAAATCTAGGAAGAGGCTAGCTACATACCTTACTGTAAACACACTTCCATGTATTGTTCTGGATCGACAGGACCCCAGCGGTTGGTCCTCTACTTTTTTATATAGGGGATGTTAGAATTTGTTATAGTGTTTCAAACTGACCCTCAGACATCCAGAAGCAGGTTTTGAACCCATCGCAGTCTTGGACTAGCTGATGAAATTCTCAGTGCTCTTGCCTTTTTTTCAATATGGGGTGAACCCTGTATCATGTTTTTTTTGGCTTGACAGCAAAGACTATATTATATTATTGTCATTTAGCATTTACCTCTTAACAGGAGGAACTTTGGTCAAAAATTATGATCAAATTGTCATCACTTCATAGACACTTCATAGATTTTTTCCCAAACAAGTGGAAAACAACGCATCACAATCTTCAGCTTTTTTTTTTTTTTTTTTTTTTTAAACAAGAAGGAGAGGTAATGGCATAAAGCTTGAAGACTACTATAAAATGTTCAGAAAAGTGAGAAAGTGACTGAACATAAGTTTGCTATTCCTACCTTTCTTGTTAAAGTAGCAGGCATGTCGCTCTGAGGAGCCTTGCTGCTGAGTTTGTGAAGGCCTTGGCCCAGCCTCCTGGTCAGGGCTCCCTTCTCCCGGCACCATACCCTGGAAGTGCTGTCCATCTCCACCATGAGCCGCTCCATCAGCTTGGCAAAGCACATCCGAGCAGCAGCCAACACCCCGGGCCCAGAGGACGGAGTGCCTGCCTCTGCCAGCACAGACATTAGGAGGACATGGGGAGAAGCATTAACCACATTCAATGGCGTTCCAATCAATGAAGCGAGTCTGGGAACTAAAAACTACTTCCCATCTCTGAATGTTTATTGACATTTTCACACTTTTGATTTCCACATTTTCAGTACGAAAGGAATTATGCCATTCGTTGAAAAAATATGTAACTACCCTAAATCTTTAAAACTTAAAGCAAACTGGGCTTTTTGTGTGGTGACTTTAATAAAGGGTTTCTATTACATGCAGACAAACATCAATTTTCAAAATGCATGCAAATGATGAGTTCCCTGTTAAACTTTGAAAAGCTCTGCTAGCTTCCCACCTCTGAAATTAGCGCGGGTAAACAGCAGAAGTCAACCTTTAGAACTTCTAAAAGCGACTCCTTCACTGGTTATTATCAGGGGTCCTCCGGGGACCGGCTTTGGAAGCAGGCCCTCAGAACCTGCTTGACTAGCACAATAAAGCATAATTAGCGCAGAGACCGCGTTGAGTCACTGGCTCCCCCGGATGCCGTCCTCCCGCCACTGTGGGGAGCGTCCTCGGGCGGGGAGGGGTGGAGGGGAGATGGGGGGGGGGGGGTAGCGGACGGGTCATCTCGGCGTCTCGCCCCCCTAAACAGCCCCCGCTCCAACAGAGACGCCCCTCCATTTAGTCTCCCTGGAAACGGGCTGAGCATCACCGCTCCTCACAGCGCCTCCATCCCTGATGCCAAACTATTTATGTCTGGAAACAAGGTGCTATAATTTAGCTCGCATTCTGGGGCAATTAACATTTTACAGGCACAATTACTTCTTTCCCCATTGGGTCCCAGTAATCATCCTGCATGTGTAATGGGTTTATGGCCTTGATGCACCAAACATGTCGGGTTTTCTCAAGGCTGTAATTATTAATTGTGTGTAAAGTTGATAAATAAAATTGTCAGTGCTCTTAATACTAATTAGCATGAGATAAATTTAATGGGTTTTATTTATGATTTCATACACGCCTAGGCATTCATTTCTGGCAGCCCTGAGAAAAGCCCCCTTATCTGTCATATGTTGTCTTATATGTAATCTAGAGGGATCAGAGAGGGGAGCCTGCTCAACCTGAAGCTGTAAATACTTTAAGCACTTAGTGGGCACTTCTGGGGCTGCTGTATTACAGGCGATTTATAGGCTGCTCTTCTGCAGTACAAACGTCTTCCTTCACGCGCAAGCAAAAAGGTGTCACAAAAAGTCTACTGCCGTCTGTCTGCAAACCTGAGCCACACTGTCATTCAGAGTGACCCATACACATTAAGGTTGGGCACATACGCACGCACGCACGCACGCACGCACCCGCGCATATATACTGTTCCAGACATCAGAGAAGGACATGAGTTCTTCTCACAGCAATGTGAAGCAGTGCCAAGCCAAGATATATTTAACATACTTGCAAAATTCAACATATCCATGGCTTCCAAGTCTTCCCCAAGAGCAAAACAACCCACAGATGTGTTCTGGTCAACCAAGTGAAAGGAATTTCAATTTTTCATTTTTTTCAATGGTTAAGACATAGCCTGAACCACTGTGGCATAATGACTGATTAGCTGTACATTCCACCCAGTTAAATTAATCTTGTTCTTGGGGACTTGGCCTTTCATTTTTGTCTTTTATTGACACTGATGATTTTGATTTGATGCAATATACCTTCTTAAAATCATCACGTCAACCGCTCTCTGGCAGGTCCCATTCAATCATCACTCTTTCTTGCGTGTTCCCTTCATCTAACTGGGTTGCTAGTATTCAGTGATACAAGGTAGCAGAATAAACATTACAATTAAAGTTAAGGTAGAAGAACGCCATTTTACAAAACAGCATAAACAGTACTCTACACTTCCTGCTCTGACCCACTGGTTTACTGATGCAGTAACTGATATTTATTTTAGAACGGGCTATATCTGAATGCGCATACATAATGGCATAAAATGGCATTGATGACCTGATGACCTTACAAAGGAAGGGTTATGAAGCAAGAAAGGTGGATGCACTGGCTAAAGGGACTTGATCTCCCCCCCCGCAGACACAGCAGCTTTCATTTTCTCAGGATCTTTCATTCCTGCTCCCCAGCTGCAGAATTATGATTGAGTTTCAAATATTGGAGCTATTTCTGGCAACTCTGGTTGTTTGTCTGCAGTTAGGGCCACTTGGTAACTGCATGGTTTATACAATAGGCTTCTGTCAGTCTTGTTAATTTTCATCTAGCTCTACTCTATTGATTTTTTTCCCTCCTTAACTGTATTAATAATCACAGCCCTGCCATCACATCCTTGGCGTTGAATTCCAGAGCAGACACAAAAGGCTCTCAAATATGTCTAACGTACTTATTGAGTATGCAGGGTTGATTTCTATACAAAAAATGGAAGACATACTCGCAGTGACACCTCACCTCCAGCGAGCTTTACCAATTCTTTTTGTTTGTTTGTTTTGATTTAATCAATCCCATGGTTTCTTCTACCATCCACCGTAAAACTGACACTTTTGTAGGCTGCAGTTCAACCTTTGTCTTTAAACCTCTGTCAATTTTTAATGAGAGCTGTGCCTTTTTTATCAATAAGAAAGCGCACAAGAATTACGCTGCATTGAGGTCCCAGGTCACTTTGAAGCAGGGAGTAGAGGGTGTGGGGTGGATGTATGGTTGGGGGGGGGGGGGGGGGGGGGTGGTGAACTGAAGGGGGGCAGTTTTTTAAAACAATACCTCCAAAGCAGACAATATAGTATCTCAGACATGGGCATTCTCAAGGACTGAGAGGGATCCAGCAGGTAGCAGAGAGAGAGAGCGCTACCTAGACTCTTGCTGTGCAAGAGCACTCAATTATTCATTCAGCAGTGCACATGTCAAGGATCCTCAGACACACACAACAGCATGGCTGTGTACAAATCAAACGTTTCATTCATAGGAACTACCCACAATGCACTTGGAGCATTCTTTATCCCGCTATTGTTTTGTTATATATATACGCATGCAGTGGAAGGATATTGACAAATTCTCCTCCAGAGGAAAAAAGTAAGTTTTGGGCAAGTATGTTATTCCTGACAGAGTTACTTTCATTTCTCTCTTTTCCTCAGTCTCCTCCATTTTCATATCAGTCTATTTACTCTAGGTTTGAGTGTCCAATTTTTTCTACATGTATATGAACAGACACTAATACAGATCAAGTGTGTCAAAGTTTTATCTTGCTGGCGAATTATAGCATTCGGTTTAAAAGATAATACTAATGTGGTTTGGAGCCCTAGGTTTAACCTAAAGATCTTTCTGCAAAAGACTGGTGAAAGGCTCTTGTTTTCAGATGAATTATAACATGCTTATTGATTCAAATATTTAACCATTTATTTTTAAATATTCAGGGCAATCAATCTCATCTGCAATGGCACTTGACCCTTTTTGTTGCCTTTTTAGCCAAAAACAGAAAATGTTTTGTTCACATTTCCATCACTGCCAGTTTGGTATGATTCTTTTTTTTTTTTTTTTTTTACAGCATTGCAAAACATGTTTTAGAAATCAGTCAGTGGAATGTTTGTTTACTCACTCTGTCCATTACTCCTCCTGAATGCCGTTTGCATTTTTGTAGCCATTTGAACCGTTTCATACTAACAGTACCACCATATGATGCCACTCTTAACTGAGAAAGACAGCAGAGGGGTGAGTGGGGGATATCGGTTTGGGGTGATTTTGTGCTGTGAATTTCATCTGGTGAAACACATCGTCCCATGAGCTGAGGGCCTCATCTCATCCCCAGATCGTGGATCATTTATTCATTTAGGTGTTGACAGTTCACCCACCTTCTTTAGACATCGCGTCCTGAAGCTCCCCCATAGAACTGAGCACCAGAGCTAGCAGGTCTCTGCTGCGGAGCCACTGGAGAGCCATACTGCTCTGTTGCGCTGCTCTCCTCTGCCCTGCAAGAGCCAGAGATGTAGCACTCTTACAAAAACAACACCGCGCTTGCCGTTTTGTCTCTGCCTGCTCTGAGCCTCGGCGAAGCCATGTAAACCCACAGCTCTCCCAAAGAACTACTTACCGCTACAAGATTCTGAAGATCTGGCTTCTGCTGTAGAGACACAGAGAGCGGGAAGGTCACCCAAGCCCTGGTCCAGGGTGAAGAGGACCTGGGAGCGCTGCCCCAGTCTGCGGAGGCGGTTGGCTGCCATGACGGCGATGGCGCATTTCCGGAAGGCCCGTACGCGTCCTTTAGGCCGCTTCGCTTGGCCCGCGGGCTCCTCCCTGGTCTTGTTCTCCGCTGTCAGAGCGTCCACCAGGGACCGGATCTCACCCTCGAAGGCTTCGCCAGCGCCCACCTGCTCCAGCAGCAGGGCCTTCTGGCCGGTCAGGGCGCACAGCTGCGAGTAGAGCGGGCCCAGCGCTCCAGCCAGCAGGGCACAGGCGGCCAGGAGAGCGGCCCCTTCTCGTCTGGTCTGGGGAAGGAGGTTCTGAAGGCAGGCCAGATCCATTGCCATCTGATTCCTGATCCTCTCCAGGCTCTCCACTTTCTCCTGGGCCTCCTCTGCAGTACGCTGCCACTTCTAGAAGGGGCAACATTGCCAGACATCTTCGGTCCTGCGCATTTGTGACTTTATCATCAACCTCAATCATCCCAAAAGACAATGCAGTTAGTAAATCAAGGTCCTACTGATTCTGCAATAGTTTTCATCTAAAAACAGTCCCAGAGTAATGCAAGGGTTACACTACACAGGTCACTTCATAACCTGAATGTTACACTGGATTTTGCTCTTGAGCCATAACATACAAAGTATCCCTACCCACCATTATACTGGTGCACTAATAGTTCATACTGCACCATTTTTGTACTCTGCTTATCTCACAAATACAGTAAGTAATGCTTCCATATAGTTTAGCATCTCAATCTCTTTTTTTAATTTACACATTTTTATGTTTTAAGGGGACTTTTAGATGTCAAGTGATACATTATCCAAGGCCTAACCTTTAGTCTTATGATTAGTACACATTTATAACCAATGCAATGAGCAACATTTGACTTAGGTTATTTGTTATCTAATAAATTCAGTTAATGTACCACATATTGAATTTTCTTAGGAACTGCACCAGTGCATAAGAAATGCATAGTCAGATTTATCAAAGCACGCATATGCACTAATACTCTGTTTACGACCAAATCAGTTTTCCGCTGTGTTAAAAATGACCGCAAGACTCCCATATTTGGGAATAGGTAGGTGAATACCTACCTCAAGCACTTGGCCTGAAGATAACATAATTAAAAAACCCATTCAGTAACTTGCACAAGATAATTATAATTGTACATATTTTTTGTATTGCTGTCATCCACAGTGCTGTAACATGCATACCGAACTGTGCTTTCACATTCTGATAAACTTTAAGATTATTTTTACACTGTCTTTCCAGAACAAATGGTTCCAGCCTTCCACCTTTTCAGATGATACCCAGCTGGAAATAAGAACAATGGGCAAAGATCACATGACAATGGAGACATGAAGTCTAGTTAGCTACCCATTTTGTTTTACGGATCTGTCCAAATTACTTTAGCTAACCTCCTTTTTTCGTCATAGTTAAACTCTGGCTTATGTATGTATATATGTATGTATGTAATGACATAGCTAAGTACATGAAGTAGCTAAACACAGAGTACCATAGGAGCCACTCACATACACACCTACAAAATATGTTAATATCACTACTGGCCGATATCACTTTTCAACATGGCATTGCTGGCTAGCAATACTAGTAACCTAGCCGCACATGCTTCAAAAGCTAGTGAACAGTAACAAATGTTAGCAATATGCAGCTAGCACAACCCTCAACTTGACAAGCCTGGAGATGAACAATTAACTACAGAGGAGCTGTCTCTGCAGGCAAATGACAGGAAAATTAGCATGCATTTTGACTAATTAAATGCATGTTGAACCATGGACATTCACAATGAAAGACTGTTGCTGTGAATCAAATCCAGATGATATACACCTGCAGTTGGTCAAGGGGCTTCTGTAAATGAAAATCAGTCTGAGGTGCTAAATACATCCAAATTAAATTGTTTTCATATATTATTTTATAGTTATGTTACCAATTTCTGTTCAAAATAATGGTAGCCTTCTACCTGCATATAACAATCCTATAATTTACTATGCAGATTGTCTTAATAATGAAAAAAGCTATTGTTGCTGTCTGAAAGTTGTGATTCACTAGCTGAATAGCTAAACATCCACAGGTTGTAGGCAGGGCTAACAAAAAGTACCTGACACATTATAATATGGAAAGACACAGCAGGCAAAACCGCACAACACCCACACATCATTATGAACACAAAATAATAACAGTTGTTTCAAGCTGTGGAAAAAATACCAACACAGCCAAGTGAACCTTCACGGCTACTCATTGTGATATTTTGCGAATATTTGAGGGCTCAGATTCCATTCTCATCAGTTTTCACTGTATGAGCTACTTTTCCTACAGGATGCATTCTACAGGACTGAAATACCCGTGTATCCTGAATATTATTACAAAGACCCAGGGAAAATGCGTTCTAAACCGAATTTCCACTTATCCGACAGACATAAAACGTGTAAAGGTCCAGGTTTAATAGACCTTGCAATGTCTTCAAGTGAGCGGTAGCATAATGTCTTGAGGAAGAGCCATTTCTGGGGCATTGTATTGCAGGTCTGCAAACCCTGTCTCTCCCACTTGGGGAGTCACGTCAGCTCAGACGTAACAGCGTCCTCTGGGCCCAAACCTCTCACCTTTGTAATCAATGCAAGGAGAACAGCTGTCACCAAAACACTTTCAAATAGTCTTCCTATAATTTCAACTGTTTTGCTAGATGACCTTTGTAGACTTAGTTAGGCTGTAAGTAAATTAGACACAGTTATCTCATTTCTGATGAATCAACCACTCTTGTGTTTTAATTTATCCAAAAATGCATTAAATAAAAGCTCAAAATGACTAAAGAGCGAAATGCAACTCTGTTTCTTTGAAAAGCATAGTTGTATAGTACACACACATAAATGCGCATACACGCTAAGACACGAGAAGTTTCAGCATTGAAGCTAAACTTAATGTTTAAAAATTTAAATAGAAGACTTGACAGGCTGCTGTATTTGCGCAGTGCCCCAGCACGTTAAGCGAAGCACGCCGTGTGCTACACAGAGCTCTGGGTACTTGTGTACCTGGGCTCTGGCCTGGACCTCCGTGGTCAGGCTGGAGTAGTGCTCCTCCAGGTCCTTCCTCTGCATCTGCCAGTCCCCCTCCCTCTTTTTCATTTGCTCTGCCAGCTTGCTGAAGGTGGTTTCCTGGGTCTGCTGAAGCTCTCTCACCGCCTCACTCTTGTTCTGACAGACAAACTCCAGATGGGATATCTTGGGGGAGAAAAGAAAAAAAAAAACAAAAAAAACAGAGAGCTTAATTCTTCCACTGCTACCGAGACAGCGGTAACATTCTTCACCGTTCCCACAAGTGAAACTCTACCCCATCAGATGTTTTCTTTGCACAGAGATCAATGCGCTTTTCCTAAAGCCATCCTAATATTAAAGCTCAGTGACATATTTCCCCCGAAACCCGTTCAACTTCCTCTATCCTCTGAGGTATTTGAGAGCACACATGAAATAAATATCGCAGCGTGTTTATTTTTTCACATTCTTCACCGCTACAAATCTGAAGAGCTTTCGGGGGTTTTCAGCCATAATGAACCGCTTTGTTGCAGGTTTGTCACATTCACATCACATAATCTTAAATGGGGGAATCATCTGAAATATTAATTCTACTTGTACAAAATACAAATTATCCATCCAAACAAAATCTCAGATGTTAGAGAATTAGGCTTTGTGATAACCATTTGCAACTTCTATATTTGCTGTAAGCATGAGCTACACGCATATCTTACAACAGCTTGCCCTGAAAAGTAAATTGCATCATAAATGAGAATTTCAGAGTTAAAAACAAAGCAGCACTACATAACCGGCTAGAGATGGATTCCAAAAAACACAGTGCTCCCTATCTCCATTCTAGGATATTTTATTTTGAAATGGTCTGATCAATACTTCCCAATACTCCACCTCCTACAGCATCAACTCACTCTGAGAGAACTACACTACTTTCCAAAAACACAATCAGGCAGAGCATTGTTCCCGGATGTCGGGCTGAGAATCAATCCAAATCCTGACCTTGCATATACTTAAGAGACATGTGGTAGGAACCCCATGAAAACATTCCTAGTTTCACTGGCAAAACTCGAACAATGCGTTTCTCAAAGCAAAGCCAAATTTCATTAACCAAACTTGAAATGGTCGCACCCCCCGCTATCAAATTAGAAAACCAATAGCAGATCTTTGTTACGAAACCGTGTTTAGAATCACACTTCTCATGCAGGCGTAATGCTAGGCAGAAATAAAGGAGCCCTGAATCTCACGTGGAAATTAAGAGAAAGAAATATTTCAGCCTGTTTACTTCGGAAGTGCAAGTGGGATCATTACAGGCACCTGAAGACTGACCTGATATCCCCCAACACGCCAACAATCTACTGACTTTTTAGAGGTTGGAAATCGACATTAACATTGAAGGCACACTACACCAAACACACTGACAACAAAAAACGCAACTTTCCACCACAAAAGGCATTGAGGCTGTTTGCCATTTACTAGGAGATGCAATTCAGAGAATCATCCAGCTGACCTCTGATTCCTTACTGAGCGCATGCTGTTACATGCTTTATGTTGCTATGGAGCTCTTAAGGCAGTGACATCACGAGTTGCCAAAGTTTGCTGAATTACTAGGCACACCATCATGACTCTAAACAATGATCATCTGTGGCTGAACATACTGAATGAGGAGAAACAGCTACAGACGAAAGTCAACAAATGCTGACAAGCAAGGCACACAAACCTGATTGGTGCTATTTATTGCGACTTGTTGGAAGGTAAAGGAACAGATTTAGAGCGCCTTATGTGACATCTTCAGGCAGAAATGCAAGATGGGACGGTTCACACTAACCTCTTCAGTGTGCCAATAGCTGCACAAAATGCAACCTGACCAAGTCAGGTGCAGCGGTCAGGAAATATTTACCAGGAGCGCGCAGACAGAAGCTCCTTGTACACACAAAGGTGGACAGGAGATTCAGCACTGCCCTCATTTGGATGATTAGTGGAGAGAGCTCCTTGCTCTGGAAGCCTGAAGCTAATTACAGCGTCGCCACGGCGGTGCGATAGCCCCCTGAATGTGTGTACATACTGAATCTCCACAGCCCTGACAGGGAAAAACAAACACGCGGACTGGCCTATTGTATGGACTGCAAACACATCATAGCGGGCGCCCAGAGCTGGCTCTGTGTGCACTCCTATGACTGCTTCATCAGCAACCCTTAATTTATGTTCTGTTAATTAGGTCCCTGTGGCTGAGGCTGGCTGGTAGCAGTATCGGGTCCCATGAAGGGAAAGGGAAGAATAAGAGCGGCTCCATACAGACATCAGTCGCATTAACATGCCCTCAGCAATGGCATCAAACTGAGTTGTAGACAAGTCATAATTAATGCTGGTGAATTATTAATGTGGCACAGAGCTGTGTGCACGTGCGTTTGGATTTTGGGGGGGGGTTCTCTGGAAGCACACTGATGAGGACGAATGTCATCGCCTGGAAGCGGCAGAGCCCAGCTGCTGCGGCCCATCGCCCCGGCCCACCTTCTCATTAGCTCGGCTGAGGTCGGAGGTCAAGGCATCGGCGTGTTCCTGCAGGACGGCGCACAGCTCGGGCCAGGAGAAGCTGCCCAACAGGCCCTGGGGTTGTTTTATTAGCACACAGCCTGCTACCAGGCGCTGGTACAGGTCGTGGAGAAAGGTCAGCTTCTCCTGAGAGGAACACATACACGCATGCAGGCGGGCAGCCGCGTGCACACACACACCACAAAAACACACACACGCACGCACACACAGAGAGAGGGGGAGAGAGAGGGAGAGAGAGGGAGAGAGAGGGAGAGAGAGGGAGGGAAAGGAAAGGAAAAGAAAACAAAAGAAACAATGAAGGGAGAAAATATATACACCATTACAACTGGAGACAGAGGCAGGTGATTGTTTCTATCCATAACAGTGCACAGAAAATACAGAAGTGTATAGCCTTCACATAGCTTCATTTAAAACATAGATTGTGAATGCCTCATTGTACTTATTTACAAATCTGTACAATGACAATTTTTAGATACCTCTCATTCAGCTGTGGTTTATGCCACTTTGATTTTAATTTCTCATGTATAAAAATATTCTGACCTTCAACCAAGACCTGTACAACTCAGTGATTATAATTAACATTTACTCCAAGAGAAACAGTTTGATCACATTTTATAACACACACATTAAAATAACATACACAAAAGTTAATCTGTTGTATACACATTTCCACATACAAAGGCACGTATGCAAAATTACAAGGCATTACAGAGATTTTCACATACATTAGATAGGTATGGAACACCATTGGTGAAATATCTTGTGTCAATATGAGGGACAATATGTTTGATCTTGCAAGCGTACATGAAGCATGGCCATTCATTTAATCACTTAACCTTACACTGAGCTTTCAATTTTTTCATTACTTACTGTAAAAATTCTTAAGCCCTGAAAGATCATTGCAACTCTTAAATGTGATTCAGCTGAGAAAATGAAACAGAATTATACCCTCTTCCATGCATTATTAATGTTTGCTGGATACCAGCAGGAATAAATAACTTGTATTAGCACATATTCGACTGAAGTGCTCACCAACAAACTGCATTTTTTTTTCTTAAGCATATAAAGCTATAAGCTACCCTGAAGACATTTAAATTGCTAATCTTTGCATATTTTTAATACCATATAGACAATAAATTATTTAGACATCTGTCCAGATAGCATAATTCTTTAATTATAATAAAATCTTTTTTCTAATCTCCCTAACCTTGAACATGAATCGGTTTAATCCAGTGATGTTTTACAAGATGAAACCATAATTACTGTGGTGGTTTCATTATTAAATAAGATCAAGGACAACAAAAATGCAAGAGAAAAACAACATCGTCCTCATCAGAGGATTAAAGGCTATCATTTTTCTCATTGAAAACGAGGCCAATGCTCTGAATAGCAGATCACAGTAATGTGTGACATGGACAGAGACATGTTCAGCAAGTGATTCATATCTCCAGGACACCACACTACAAGGAGAGGATATTTAGCCACCCAAAATTCAAAGTTCCTGATTCATTCATCTCTCCAATGCTATGTGACGAACTTTATCCAATATAAGTATGACATGAAAACAGAGAACACGTATTCTGTTGAGGTGAACAAGAAAAATGTTCAGATGTTGTCGCTGATGATATCTGCACGTCTCGCATTTCAATCCAATCCATTAGAACACACACAATATTGTTACAATCTGTGCCTCCAGCAGGAGAAAGGTAACTGGAGTGATTTATTTCTCCTCCAATGGACAGCAGATGCGACATTTTTAGTCAGAAACTACAGAGTTAAAGGTGACAATAATTCTTATAACTAAGTATTTAGTAATAAATGCACATTGGTAGGTATGTTGAAAGAGAAACAGAAGCCTGGTCTGATTGCTATTTCTCCATCCAGGCACCTTTCAGTAATATAACACTTCATATCCCTTATATTTTCTACTTTCACCAAAAAATACAAGGTTTCAACCTGCAATGAAAAATTAAGAGAAAGAAAGAGTGCCCCTTTGAGGAGAAAGTTGCCTTCAGGTTCACCTCATACACACTGCACCAAACCACAGGGTACCCTGGCTGCCCACATTCTCCTTTATTCAAATACCTCCTGATTGTGACACACTGGCGGTGCGGAGGGGAAATGGGACAGACGGATTTTGTACATGGTGCAAATGGAAAGAATGCCTGAACCTCTCTCAGCTGGCAACCCTGCTCAATTTGTCCGCGTAATGGCATCAAGATGGGAGGTTTAAACCAGCCGACAACGGCTGGTTTCCCATGACATTTCTTAAGTTGTTCCAGCAGGATGGAAACCAATGATTAGTCTGCTAATACTCCTCCACTTCTTTTTTATTTATTTATTTTAAATGGCAAACATACCTTCTGCTAATTGCTAGGGGTGCTTTTTATTTCCGAAAATCTCATGTGTTGCTTTGGTTATACTGAATAATGAGTAAATTAAAAATGATTTAACCAAATGCCACCTGCGTATCTGGCTGGTCCTCACAGATGAAACATCCAGTCTTTTGTGCTTCACTGAGATGATTCGGCTCCAGACTTGTATGGTCCTAAATGACTGTTAATGGCCCCTTGTTAAAGGATACGCTGTTTATAGCATATGAGATTCAAACATACAAGGTATTCTTTTAACAACTTAATAAGTTAATTAGTTTGTTTCACTTAATTAACTACTGTTTATCAAAGGAATCTCTGCAAAAACTCACTATCAGCAATAGTTGCATTGACAGCCATACATTGGGCCAGGCTGGGGCTGAATGTGAAGGTTATCACGGGCATCAGCTGTGGAACAAATACCCTTCTTGCAGATTCTTTATCGATTATACAATACGGGCTTCCCCATTAGTGGGAATCTCTAAAACATATAGTGACGGTCTCCTTTATGCACATATATTGAATGGGTGTGTTTGTGTTACCAGTCCCTTTAATATCAGCTTTCTGTATAAAAGTCACAGTTACATTTCCTTTCAGTTTCCTTTGAGTCTGCTACCATCTTTTCCAGGTCAGATGTCAGAGGGAAAGATATAAGCTAAAACCACTATATATTCCGTGTCCCGCGTGGTTTGACCTCCCTATATGCATCGGCTGCTAACTGCATTTCACACTGCAAAAGAGCAAAGTCAGGCACCGCAGCCAAGGCGGACCTCAAACTTCAGACAATTCCTCAACTGGAATATGGATCTCAGCCAAGGCAGCAACATCTCTCTGGTGTCTCCTGCATTGACCCAACAGGAAGCCAAATTAATTCACTCCATCCCCATCAAATCTAATTAACACCGTCTCAAGTGTGGCTTAATCACAGCTTTTTCAGAGAAAGCAGTAATGTCATCCACCTTACAGGTAGAAACAAGACTTTATGAGAGGTGATAATAGCTTCGAACATTTTACTCTGAATATCACAGGCACTTTCCCTTGCTACGACACAGAATTCGAAAGACAACAGCTGGGTTCTGCTGATAAAACAGTCTTTAGTCTTTTAAGTGCACTGCACCAAAATATGGCTCACAAAGTTGGCACGCTTTGTCTAATGTAAATTAAGTTGAACTAGTCCGGGCATGTTGAAATTCTGATATGTGCACCCACACCCCTCAAGCGGTCACAAACAATCATCAAAGATCAGAATTCATGCCTGAAGGGTGTAATGAAGATAAAGAATTTCTTTTAAATATGAATAGTATGACATTAAATTCGGAGGATCGATGCACGATGCACATTCAAATTCCGAGTCACCGGCTCCACTAACAGCATGGCTTAAACGGGTGCCGAGGAATCGATGCATTTAAGAGCAGCTCAGGGGATGACGGGCGTCTGAAGTGGAACTTCTTTCTTTTGTTCCCATGTACCGGTTTGTGGGAAAAGTGGGAGAGGAGAGGAGAGAGGCTGATCAACAGAAGCCACTGTTTAGTGAAATACCTGGGAATCCTTCTGGTAAAGCTGGCTAAGCCGGTGGATTTCCCTCTCAGCCTCGGCGGCGCGTTCCCTCTCCGCCTCCCAGCGGCGTTGCGCGTCGCACAGGTCCGCCTGCGCCCGGCCCGCCTGCGCCTCGCTGTCCGCCCGGCCCGAGCGCAGCTGTAGCAACTCCTCGTTGGCGCGGGCCAGGCCGATGTGGGCTTCCTGAAGGGGTCAGAGGTCAACATCATTCTGCGCCAACATGGTGAAGTCTGGAGCAGTTCACTGCTCGCTGCTATTTTGGGAAGGGTAAGACAATGTAGGCAAAGAACCTCAATATTTTGGGAAGGGTAAGACAATGTAGGCAAAGAACCTCAATAATGTGTAAAAGCCCGCAAAGTGCTAACAAAATGCATCTTTTACATAGTTGAACATCACAATGAATGACAAATATACACTTGTGCAGACATAGCAATTTGCCTACCTCGATATTTTTCTTGAGGGTGCGGTTCATTTCTTCGTACAAGTCGCATTCTTGAGTGGCACTTTCATACATCTTTTTAAGATCCTGCAGCTGCACACAAAAGGGCACAGACGCTGAGTGTGGTCTCAGTTTATGAGCTCCTCCACTGTGCACTCGATACATCTGGGTCGTCTGTAATTCGGTTTGGGACAGTAGGCTGTAGCCCAGGCAGAGCACACTTTAAAAGCATTATTTCTCAGTGCCAGGTAACTCGAGCCCGGCTCCGAAACGATTTCTGTCACATTTTAAAATACACACAGCGCCTTTTCTCAGTCTTAACTGGAATATCAATGTGATCTGGCCATTCTGCGATGAACAGGAATATTGCTGCCGGCGCTAAATCAAAATATGCTACAAGCCAAACGAGCACAATTTCTTGCCTACACATTTTCAGCTACATCTTGTTCAAGACGTCAGTGGCTTGACAAATGCCGCCTTACTTCACGTGTATCCATTTAATCAAAACTTGTGCAGTGCTTAACTGAGAGTAGTGCTTGCTAATAAGCATCAGTTTGCACCACTTGCTCAAAGGCGACATTTATTTGACAGTTAACACTGGGAGATATATACTATTGATGTTGTTAAATATGAATTAGATCGTTAAGGCCAGAGGAGCCAAAGAAAAAACATATGTTTATACATAACTTCATGTTTACCCTTAAGTCAATATTTATCATCCAAACAGATGTACCAATCAAAATATATAAATCTCAGTATTTTACGTTTTTTTAATATAGTTCTTGACACATTTTCTTGTCTTGGGCCAGATATAATTTAACTTCAAAAGAGAAACGAATTAACTTGACTTTTAAATTACCAATAGCGTCTACATAACCACTGGAACCATCTGAGAAACACACCACATTCTGAACTGAATTCTGAACACTGAATATTTCACACCGCTAGTAAACCTGAAATAAAATAATTTATAAAATCCAATACAGCCTTAAGGAAAGTGATACAGGAGCTGTAAAGGATTCTTGACCCCTCATCAGGTTCTTCAGACGCATGAAAAACACAGCAAACGATGCCTGTGTGCATCCCCTCTGCTGAGGGGACTGGTGTGCTGCAGGGGCTGAGGACGGCCAGCCCTGGCCCACTTTGATTTTCCTTTTCTGTGCCTCGGTGTAGGTCACCGAGGAGCTGCACGGTCGCCGGCGCAGTAGGACACAGATCCGGGGTCAGTCAGTCACTGTCCTACGAGGGAGTCCTGCGGCAGGTCATCTGTGGAGCGGCGCCGGCTCGTTATTTATTTTCCCTGACAGTTCATTCTTCTTTCTGTCAGATCCCTCGCTGTACTACCCTTCCCAGCCACCCCCGTAGTCATCCCACCGCCGTCTCTGGCTCGCGCGCTCCGCCAGGAGCGGGCCGCGGCCAAGACCTGCTGAGTCGACCCTTCGCTCTGCCGAGGATCATGTGACATTCATCTTCGGCGGTAACGATTCACCGCGGGCACCGTGTTCCTACTCCCCTCCCAGGGCCTCAGCAGAGACTCGGAAAGCACAGACTCGGCGAGTTCCCCGGCCAGCTCAGGCCTTTCTCCCAGCCTTCAGAGGTGTAATTATTCCCCTCAGCTCGCTGGAACTGGGCTGCTTGCCCCCTCCATCTCCCTGGAGCGGACAGGACACGGCCCTTTCATTAAAAAGCAGCTAACGGAGGCAAACTACCACAAATTGAAGGCCCCCCTTTTCTTTGATAAATTGGTTTGCCTCGCAGGCTGCAAAAATGACAGGCAGAGGACAAAGATGGGAAGTCACAAATATGGTGAGATACAAGATTAAAAGGGAAAAAAACATATTTCAAACAGCACAAAAAGTATTAATAAAGCAGCTGGATCAGTATCACCTTAATGAAGACACCTCTCCACTTTTGGAGAATGAGAGTGGATTGTCAATGGCAGGGGCACAGATGTGAAGAAGTGGCAGGTATTACCGGTAACTCCAATTCGCGACGAAGAAAGGGTGAGAAAATAATTAATATCGTCTGCAGCGACCTGTTAGAAGAATCTCCAAGCCATTTTCATTTTTGTTCCTTTCAATTATAAAAGGCGCACCTTTTTTGCTGCTAAAAGCAAATTTAAAGTGACACCAAAAGGAGCAGAAGGTAATTAGCACAAGCTCCTTTAGCGCAGACTTTGATTAATAATTCAGCATTCCTCCTGGTGGTGGGGGTAATGTTCCTCTGAATTACACTTGCGATTGGAAGGGCCCAAAACGAGAGGGCAACATGTACAATTTATACACTTTTGAGGTGGTTTAAAAGTGAGAAACCTGACGTTCATTCCAAGCTATTTTGCTCAAAGCCACTGGATTAGAGAGCGTGGACACAGCTGGGCCTGGCCAGTCCTCGCATCCAGGTCTCTCTCCAGGAGAGCGGGACGTGGCAGCGTGGGGCTCACCAGTAGAGTGCAGTGCCCTCATCTGGAGTGGAACCCAACACAGCGACAGGGGGACACTGTGCTGTCACAGGTGTCACTTACTCTAAGTTACTCATACTCTGCATCCATTAAAAAACAGGAGGGAAAAAAAAAAAAAAAAAAAAAAAAAAAACTTTCCCCTGTACCCCGAATGTATTATAATTCAAGTTTCCTCTCAAAACAAAAGTATCTAAATTAGCGGAACTATTCCTGAGCTCCGCCTCTAACATGCTGCCGTGAGCCTTGAGCACACACTGTAATGAACCCTAGTCAGTGCAATGGCTAAAACTGACATACTTGCGGCTTGGTTGGTTTCTGCATTTGATTAAGGGGGTAAGTTCATCAGGGCAGGAGATACCTCTCTGGCTGTCCTCTCCAGGTTGTCCTGGTAATGGGTCAGTGTCCTCTTCAGACTGTCCATCAGGACAGATGGGCTATGCTTCCCTTCCCCTGGTTCTTCTGGGGAGAAAACAGTCAATCAAAGTCACCGCCAGCCACCCAATAGTACAGCCACAGCCACGCAGCGCGTCCGCGCTCAGCTGGTACCCCGCAGGGGGCGCTGGCAGAGGTACAGGCCCCTGGCCAGAACCTGGACTCAGAACTCCTCAAGACATTCATTTCTCTTCCCGCCTCCCTGTTCTCCTCTACACTGGTAATGCCTCTTGGTGGCTCTCTCAATAACAGCGAAACAGTGAGCCAAGTGTGCAAGTTCGCAAGGACAAGTGAATATAGTGGCAAGAACAGGTACAGTACAGTTATTTGGGTCCATGCTTCAGTTTGCCACAAAAAAAACCAAAGCTGGTAGTTTACCATCTAGAATTACCCTCCTCACACCACACCACAGTCCCTTTCTATTCAGGAAACTACTCTGGTAAATGGTCACCATCTGCTCCTCAGCTTATTAAACATATAGAAACTCACTGGTCATCTTTTACGTTACTATTGAATGAAGAGTTATGAAGCTGTCTTGCTCTACTTTACCATATGTTAGAATACACAGTGATGGACCGAAATCACATGTACTGCCTGCTGTAATGTGACTCCGCGCCCAATGTCCCCGGGCGCAAACAGTATCCAACATTTATCTGACAACTTAAACTCTAAGAAACACACGATTTTCCCCATGTCTTTTGGAATCTGCTGACAAAACTTCTGAATAAAAGTTCCAGAGGGCATACCCATTGTTATTGCTGTCATTGGACCCAATAATAATAATAATAAACTCAAACTCGAAAGCTCAAAGCTAGCGGTGTCACTGCGGACGGGAGTGCGGTGCGGTTTTTGATCAGGCTAAAGAGCTCTGAACACAGGCATTTACACCAGTCCCCCTGTGTGCAGTAATCTTCTGATCACCTTATATTCTAACTCCCTTAAAAAGTTAATGTGCTGATTTTACGTTTTCATTCAAAGTGATCCTTCCCAATCCCCTCTGTTCCCTAGGATACCAGGTTCATATTTGGGAAAAAAACAGGAGGCCCTTTGATCGCATTCCCCCGTTAAGGTTTAACGTCTCAATTCCTGACGATGCTGGGCCTCAGTGGCTTACTTAAGGCATTGGCTCGGCCCCTCTCCAAATGTGCCGCTCCTTAAACGAGGAGCCTCTCTCCCCGTTTACACCCGCGCTCATCTTTCAAGTTCCTTCGCTGGGTGCTGGGACTGTAAGCCCCAGATTTTGTTTCCCCATCTTCCCTCAATCCTGTTTGCCAAATAGAAAAAAAGGAGGACTAAGCCGGGTCTTCTGCTGCGCTCTGGCCCTAATCCCCTCTCCTTCCTTCCCGCAAATCAATGCAAAGGTTGTAAAAAGGTAAAAATGACTGGGTGCACCGTGGTTACAAAAAGTTACAAAGTCACAGTTCAGCACAAGGAGGGACCGAGAGAATGTGGGCTGCTTTGATCACCTAAGCTGAGAGAGCATCCAGCTCTTCAGCGTCACCGTTCTGGACACTTCCAGTAGTTAACATGCAGAACATACTGGAATTTGGAAGGGCTGTCTACTAATTATGAATTCCTCTGAGGAGGCAGGCAAAACTACTTTATTTCTCAAACTGTGTAAAAATTAGGGAAGGTAAGAAATGCTGGGTTTTGTGGACTACAAAATTCACACATTATTAGTCGAATGATTGGTACCCACTCACTACGGCAATGGGTTAAGCATACTGAGCATTTTTACAATCGTTTAAAGGGTCCGTTATTTGTCGGATCAGGAGACAAACATGAAAGCCATGTACCCATATGTGCATACACGTGAATTAAGACAGGCTTCAAAATGAGAAAAACCATCCATTTGAGAAATTAAAAAAACATGACAATGCAGAACTAAACCCAAGAACAAAACTCTCCAATTATAACAATAAAATACTGGCCTACTTGTTAAGCTTTACCAGTATCTGTTCTACACTCAAAAATGGAAATGTCTCCAGTGACATTCTCAAATACACCAACATGCATCTTCAGAATCTGACATGCTTCAACCCGGTGCATATCACAGGGCTTGAATGCCACCTTAAGGTTGGCCGCTCCCGGCACCATATGGAAGCCCACATCAGTTGGGTCAGATGTTACACTACAACCCTGAGCCTGGCCCCCATAATTAATATGTTGTTGTATTAAAGTTGAAGCGGTTGCTTCAGAAATGTTCCGTGCAACCCTTATTGAATACCTGACCTCCAAGTAGCTGAAGGTTGCTGTGGAATTTGGCTCGCTCAGAGTAAAACATCTGCTCCCCTTGCAGGCAGACTGTACGGACCCTGGTCTCAGCTGGATCTACAGCCCAGCAAGAGAGCCCTTTCCCTGTCCTACCACACTGACCCTGGCATTTAGAAATCAAATCAGGGGGCCGACAACAGCAGGTCCCCACTCCATCACCCTTCTCCGAGCCCAGCTGGTCACTCCACCGCTGTGAGGACTGCTTCTGTCTTGTCATCAAATCGGAGCCCGTCAGGGCAGGGGGGGTGGGCTGGTACGGGGGGTGCGTGTTAAGGCGTCTGCGCTATTCCCACAAAGCGGCGACTCTTGGAACGCTGACAGAAGCATCTGTCATCCCCCACCTTCAAAACACTCACCTGCAACCCGCGGGTCCGACACCGCACAGCGGTGCAAGATCTGCTCTAGCTCCCGCCTGAAGCTCTCGTACGACTCCTCTAGAAAGGTGTGATGCATCTGCGCCTGCAACACAAACCAATCACACACACACACACACACACACAGTTAACCACCATTCACCTCATTCTCTCAGGAGTGCCGGTGTCTATGAGTCAAAAACTGTGTATACAGGAAAAACATGACTTGCTACATTTTGTTCATGTGCTTTGAAACTGACTTTATACTTTACTGAAATAGTACAATACTGGAGTATTACCTACATTTAAGGAAAACAGCAAGGCATGTGACATGTCATTAAAAAATATTTATTGAGCAATATCTACAATTACAAATGACTACCATTTTATAGCCATTTAGCCATAGAGTTCAATCAGTGAAAAGTTTGAAAACGCTTGTTTTAATTATGCGCAGTTAAACAACTTTACAGCTATATAAGCTGGATAAAAGGTTTATCGTTTTAAACACCACAGCACAAAAACTTTCTGCTGTCCATTGTTATTAACTTAAAATGATTCTTTTCTTGACGGTACACCAAATACCACATTTTGGTCAGTGCAGAAGAGAAATATTTTCAACTTCAACGGGTACTGACCACCGAATGTTTGAACTAAATTGACTAGAAATATTTACAATGGCATAAAATGGTGTTCCAGCCATTATATCAATTGTCACCTACTTAGTCTTCACAAAATCTACCACGGCAGAACACAAAGAGAAGAGAGCCCCTAATGGCTACCTGATGCCATAATTTAAAAAAGATGTTGACCGGACTGGTGACTCTTCCATCAGCTTTGGTTGTGAACTCCAATGATGAGGAGGTGCCAGCAGCAAGAGGAAGCATGCCAACCTGCAGGGCTTCCAGAACAGGCACAACTCCCTTTCTACCCCTGGGCACAAACACGCTATCTGCTGAAGGACACCATCACTCACTTAACTCTGGGAAGGTGCCCTTCATAAGACATCACCCACTGACTGGAGCTGCTCCAACACTGAAGCACGGAAAACAAGTCAGCGAGAACCCCTCGGGCAACACTGAGAGCGTCTCAGACTGAACTGAGAACACCTGAAACAGAACCGAGAACGCTCGAGTCAGGACTGGGACCGCCACAGACAGATCTGAGAACGCCTCACACGGGAATGCCTAAAACTGAACTGAGAACGCCTCAAACAGGACTGAGAAAGCCTCAGACTGGACTGAGAACGATACAGGGTTTGATGGCCGGCCAACCTGGAAGATGCTACTCCTGCACCCATTATAGGGTGCAATTGACTGAAAGACATGGATTTTTCCAAGACTGAATAAGAAAGTGTTTTTAAGGCTGACTCAATTGTTAGAGATTATTGTGATTCGGAGGTTGCATAAATACGGCTGAAACCGAACTGACATCAAAATGAGGGAAGGAAGCTTGCCATTATGACAGCATCAATTAAACTAGCAGCCAAAAGATGATAGGTTAGCCTTTCATTATTCAGTATAAAAACATTCAGCTTCTGACAGATTTATAAGCATGATATTTTGGATTTCCAAAGTTAATAGCACTTAATCTTAGAAATCCATTCTCTTTTCTTGCCTTTCATTTTTAAAGACAAAAGGAAATTACAAAACCTTTTGCCATTATTTCTGTGCCCCTTTTGTTTAGATATCTAATGTCCTTTTTTGTGTCAAGTCTCTCTCCCAACTTAATCCAGGCATAACACCAGATACCACACGTGACCGAGTGCACCGAACGACCGCTTGACTTTAAAGTGCGGCGAGTTCCCTTCATCCTGCACCAGGCACGTCTCCTCGCTGCCCCAGAGCATTAGTGAAACGGCGGGATGCGTGGACCGGGTTCAGGGCTGGGAATCTTCCTGTCTCTCTTTCTCCCTCTGATCTGGCGCTTGGCAGCGGGTCTGCGGAATGCGGCGCCGGGGCTGTGCCAGGTGGACCGGGCTCTGAGCACGGGTCCGGGCCCGGCGTGAACGCGGCCCGCCCCGCCTGCTCCCAGGCGCCTCTGTGGAGCCCCGGTGCCAGCTGCGTGCGGCCGTCCCTCCCCCTCCCCCTCCCCCACAGCAAAGAGCCGCCTCCGAGCCGCGTTGTTATTCCGCGCCGCGCTCCTGCCCCGGCCGCCTCGACATGGCAGACAATGTACCGCGCTGTGCCCTTCCAAGAATGTGTCAGCCTCCCCGCTGAGACCCAAACACCAGTCCTGGGATGCAGAGGTCAGATGTGTGGGTTTCTTTGTGTAGGTCAGAGTTATTCCTGATTAATTTTCCTGTCCCTCTAACAGTCCCTCTCTTGGCCACTGTCCACCCTAATACAGCCATAAACAACTGTATTTTTATCCCAGCCCCAAGCATGAGAGGTACAAATGTTACCATCCAACATAAAACTGGTATTAATTAGTGCAAGCAGCAGAGTTACAGGACATCAGTGTCCGTTTCTGTATCATTCTGAACTGTGCACAGCTCACCACTGGGTGTCACTGTCTCTTCAATGTTGAAACTTGAAAAATACCGAGAATAAGGGGTTGATCCGATCCAGCTGCAAGGTTTTAAGATTTCATTCTCTAAATGCGGCACATTTACATTTCTTTCCCAGCTTTAGGCTATACGTTTCTATATGTGTTCAGAGTCAGACGACCATGCTAACATGTTACAATGTAACAGGGGTGAGAGTCTGTAGCTCTTACCATTACCACCTGAATTATTTTACTGATTCAGCTTCAGCTATAAGGTTACTATAAATCAGACAAAAATGGTAAACACATAATGTCTTCATGGTATACACTCATTTCAGCTCAATAACTTGGTGCAGGAAGAATATTAGCCTACTGTTTGAGGTCTTCTAGTATGCATATAGTTTAGCATACGCACACAATGCAAGACAGCTCTAATAAAAATAATAAATAAAATGCAACAAGCACTATGAGTAACAATGTTAATATATCATTGCTGTTTAAGATATAATTTTGTATCATATGGCTAAGTTTCTGGCATGCATGTACATACCCAAAATTATAGATTCATTTGATTTTACATTTACCCAAAATTATAAATTAATTTGATTTTGCATTTACCTATTCTGCAGTCATGGGGGAAGACATTTTCTGAATGAGAAATGGAAAGATTAAATCTGGTCTTGCAGGAGCGCGGAAAAGATTAGCGATAAGAGGTGAGCCGTGTTAGGTACTCAACTGCACTTTTCAGACGCAAAACCTGGAAACCCTGAGGGCACGAGAAAAGGCGGAGATCCCAGGGCGGCCCTATCGCAAGCCCCGTCTCAGAGGCAGAGACATCATGCCAAGGTGCTGTCTGTTTGGGTGAAGGGCAGCCGTCTGACCACCCCATGCATCCCCAGGACCATGCTTTCGGGGAGAGAACGTCTTTCTCTCTTTCTTCACTTCTACCTGTTCGCCCTGGCATTATTCCAATGACAAGGTCACACCTTGGCAGGCTGGGAGCGGCTCCTGGTTCTGGGTGCTTGGTGGAGACGTGCTCCCATCTCTCCCCAGCCCTGCCTGCGGACGCAGGGCTGTCCGGGCTGTCCTTCACACTGCCGTGTCTTTCACACTGCTGTACTAACTCATCTACAGAGGACGACCTGAAAGCTCAACTGGAACGGAAATACCACCCGCGCATAACGGAAGTCATGTAGCTGTTTAAGATATGTGCACGAAATGATCACTTCAACAGATTACTCAATGCTCAACACATGCTGCTCCTTCAAAATAGAAGTTTTTGCAGTGGTATGAAATGAAACATCGTTAATGGATGTTATGCCACCATATTTAAAGTGAAATCTGAAAAGAATTTTCTATTTCCATTTTCTGTTGTTACTTACACCCAAACAAAAATAGTATATTGAGATTTTAGAGAATACGGTTGTCGATCATTTTGATCAGTCTGTTGAAAATATGCACACCATTTCCATTCTGGTATATTGTAATGCATTTCTGCTTTGAATTTATACATTTTAAAAGTATTACATTTATTCCGGGGTGGAAAAATATCTCAATACACATTTCATTTTCATAAGGGGGCATTATTTCACATGCATAGGAAGTGCCCTAAATCACTGTATGGACCACATAACACATAACAGTTCACAAGACCAATGAGTGGATACTTGTGCTCTCACTCCCTGCAACAATTCAGTATTTTAACCATCTCAGTGTGAGTCATGACAGCATGTCTCAGACCAATGAACGCATTTATATTTTTAGCATTCAGCATTGCTGCTCTCTACCCCCAGTCACCAGCAGGTACAGAGACCTAGTTTGAGCCACTTTCTATTGAAATATAATCTTCTACAGTTTTTAGAAGACTACAATTACCACACAGTTGGTCACAAAACCACAAATCAATTTCATCTTAGCTTGATGTTTGAATTAATAAAAAGGGCTATCTTGTGAAGATTCGTATTGTAATACAGGTGCAACAACACATACACACTTTATGTACGTGTAGGTATGCTGGTTGAATTATACATCCATTTTCAATTCACTAGTGTGAAAAATTTATCTAAAGCCCCATTATTACACCATAGTCATCTCAATGTTCATCTCAGAAAATGCTAAATTTTTCCTGTATTTCCTCTCTGTTCCACAGTGACATAGGCACCAAGATCCTGTTCTCTTGAGCTGCAAGTTGCTCTGGATAAGAGCACCTGCTTCACAAATGTAATGTACCTTTTCCAGCTGTAGTCGAGATGCCGCCTCCTGTTTCTCATAGCTCTGTATCTTCTCTATCAAATCAGCCATCACTTTGTTCTTCCCCTTGAGCTCATCACCCAGCTCAGCCTTCTTCGACAAATAATCCTTTTCAAGCCTGGGAAAATGCCATCAAGCGTCAGTCTTTCAAAACCATGCACATTGTTAAAGAAAACAATGTTACATATAATAAAGAAGGGCTCCTGTGAAAACATTTTTATATGATGCATTTTAAAATAATGACCTATTTGAGTAGTTTGTGGAGTATATGTAAGAAAATACACTGTGGGGTTACTATTACTTTTTATGAAATGGTATAAAATGGACTTAAAATGATAAGATTTCAAAGGCCGTTGAAACAATACTTCCAATACACCTGAGGCCATAAAACTGGTGGGACACTGATGTTTTTGCACAAGGGGAGAGCCAATACTTTTTCGAGAGGCTGGCCCCCATTTGGGTGGTATACAAAAGGGGCTACAAGATTTGGTGCTTTTTTAAAGGACGCCAACACTGAATAAATCGGCACATTTTCAAAATAAACATCAGTCACACTCCTTGTGTTTGCATAGCAGTTACGAGATGGGATACCACAAGGGAGAGCTGTTATGGTCCGTGGAAAAGGAGCGAGAATGCTTTTTGGAAATCTAAATCAAGAAATAAATCGCTTGGCAATTCCTCCACGAGTGTTGTCCACATCAAACAAGAAAACTGAAGTATTAAAGCAAAATAATAAATCAAAATGATTTCCCATAGTGGCTGAAAATACTCAAACTCCAGATGTTTCGTATCTGTCTATCTGTCTGCTCACTTGCTCCCTCTCTCACTTGTACTACCCTTTCTGGAGTCACTCTCAGATTCCAGCATCTCCTTGGTGACATGGCCGCCAGGGTCAGAGAATGTCCTTATACCTTCCTTAAGTAATCTATATATAATGTTAGACAGATCCCTTGATCTGCAGTCCTGAAGCCATTTTCATGTTTTTTTTTCCCCCCTATAATGTTCTAATGTATTACTCTGAAATAATATTGGATTTCAGAGTTCCGATATTTTGACAAAAAAAAAAAACAAATCAGAGGCTAAGATTTCACTAGAATCCAGCTTTTAAAATGCCTGGTGTTCATTTGTTAATCTGTGGTCTACACCAACCAATTATTATAGCAACATAAGCTACAACTGCAGACATGATAAGCTGATAAACCAACAAAATGAGATAAAATTGCTTAAAGTAAAAAACATTGATGGGACAGCTAGACAAACATAAGGCCTTGAGGATCAAATCAGTAAATGTGCAGTATTTATCATGGCAGGGTACTGAGGGAAAATACAGTGAGAAAGTACAGTTGGAAGACATTCGAACTTTTCAAAGAGGCGGAGAGGAAGCCTTTGATGTGAGAAGCAGACTCACTGGGCAAGCTGCTGCAGGGAATCTTTGGCCTTGTCTCTCTCCTGCTCATAGGCCCTCTCCACCTCCCCAAACTTCTGCTTCATCAGCTCCAGACTGGACAGCGCCTCCATTTGGGCGCTCTTCTCCACCTGCAGGGCTGCTTCCAGGTCCCGGATCCGCAGCTACGACATAAGCATACATGCACGCGTGTGGCCCTTATGAAGTTACACGGTTGTTCTGAACGTTATGCTTGCGTTTTCACCCGGTCTCTAATATTTCACCTCAGAGGCTAAAAAGAGATGCATACAACATGAAAAAGAAAATGAACTTCAAAAGTCAGAGAGCTGATGACAGGCGGTACCTGTATAATTTCAGAGTTGAATTTGGACTCCAGGTGAGCTGCTCTCTCAGACTCCACACTCTCCTCCAGGGTCTTCACTTTCTGCTGAGCTATCTGGAGACCACATACAGAAGCGCACAGCCTTTCAGGTTCACACAAAGCCTGGGGCCAGATCAAGTCTAGTGCAAAGTCTACTCCAAGGTTATCCCAATGCCTGATGAAGGCTAGAGCAAGTCTATCCCAAATGTATCCCAAGGCCAGACCAGGCTAATGCAGAGCTAGTGCAAGTTGAGGCTACTGCTTGTCTGTTACTGGGCCAACTCCAGGCCAGACAAAGGTTAGGGCAGGCCTATCCTAAGGCCATACCAAGACAGGTGCAAGTCTAACCCAAGTCCATCCAAGACAATCTACAAGTCACATCAATACCAGACAAGGACTATCCCCAGGCCAGTCAAATATTTATTGGCTAAATACTAACTCACCTGGACACCAGGTGCTACACAGCTGAGCTGAGTTAAGCAATTTGACATTTTTTAGTCAATTACACATTGAGCGCATCTCCACATGTCTGTTCCACCCAGCTGAGCCATAGCACAGTATTATCCCAGTGATTTCTCCCTACAGTATCACTCTAGAACATTCACTGCATCTGCATACTTTTTCCCCTCAATAATATCCACCCCCTCCTAGAGGGTAAGGAGAAAGCTTTTTATTTATTCTGCTAGATTTGGAACCCTAACACAGTTGCTGATATGCAAATACAAAGCTTAGAACGACCTAACTGCTGGAAGATAAAACTTGGTGGAAATAAGCTTAATGAAGGCAGGCGGGTTATTACCAAGAAACTGACTGCTAAAACTGAAACAGAGGAAAGACTGCTAAGAACTCGCTTTGCAAAACTACATCTAAAGTCACTCTTCAGAGCGTTATTTCATACACAATCACTAGAGGGCACCAAGGGCACATACTTCAAAACAGTATAAATTGAAAATAGTAGAATACAAACTGTAGATTCTAATGGTTAAAGAGCACAAAACATGGTTTTCTTTATCCATTTTTACCAATATAACATAGCAGCAGGGCTACTTTAGTGGAGGTCCCGTGAAGAGCGCCCACCTCCAGTTCTCTCTTGAAGCGCTGCTCTCTCTCGGAGACGTACTCCAGCTCTCCGGCCTGTCTCCTCAGGCTCTCTCCGTCCCGCTCCTTCTCCCTCTGCAGCTGCTCCATCTTCCGGCGCAGCACCACCAGAGTGTCCTCCTGCTCCTGTTCACCGCGCACCACACGCTCATTACGTTACATTATCGGCATTTAGCAGATGCTCTTATCCAGAGCAACTTACGTAGGTTACAGTTTTATCCATTTATACAGCTACATGTTTTTACTGATGCATTTGTGGGTTAAGTACCTTGCCAAAGGGTACAACAGCAGTACTCCAGCGGGGAATTTAATGGGTAACCTATTGGTTACGAGCCCTGCTCCTTACCACTATGCTACACTGCCGCCTACACACAATAGTTGTACTCGATAGACTGGTGGAGCTCTACTAAATGCCTTTAGGATATCCTCAGTTTGGGCTGGTTTACACAGATTTCCATCAACCATCTTCTCATGTCAGATCTGGCACTGCAATATTAGTTTACAATTTTTTAAGAAGTTTAGGGACAGTGCCATCAAGAGTGTACAATTTCACAAGTCCACTAGAGGTCATTGTTTTGTTACAAACTCTTGTCTCCGAAGCACACAGATTTTCAATGAATGTCCTAAACATTGAGCAAAAAGTAGGGAGCTTAACCGTCACAAAACATCACAACCCCCCAAAAAAAAATATTCCACCATTCAAATAAGCACAGTAAGGGTTAGCAAAATATTAACAAGAGATGATATTTTATAACTCTGCACATACAAAAGAATTAACAACTGAAACCAATCAAACTGCAAAACTAGCTCTTCTTCAGGTAAGTAAAGACTATATTAGAATTTTGGCTATTATGGTACAGGACTCAAGATTTTGTCATCCTACTTTAGCCATAGCACAAAAAAAACACAAAAAGTAAAACAGCATATACTAACAGACTGGTGTTCAATTAAAACGCACAGTGCATTTTTTTTTACTTTAGTGGTAAATTAATTTTGTGATAGAGGATAATGACATTCTGGTTGCCCATATTACTACAGCAGGTTCCTGCAGGAGCACTGAAGTGATACACTCTCACACAGCCAACAGCTGTTTCTCAATGCCAATCAGAGGTCTGATGCCATCTGACCAGCTCACAGGCACCTAAAGAACCACAGCTGCTATGGACTTATGGCCATTGTCACAAACGACAAAACTCTGATTCCAGCCCAGGTCTGAGCTGTAGGACACGAAACAAGCACATTAACCTGAGTTACTCTGGCAGTCCGGGAATGCTCTTTACAAAGAAATCATCAGGAAACTTTCAAATTAACTTGCCTACTTATTGTATGTAACAGAGTAATATATAACCCTTTACCTAGAACACTAGGTAAAGTGTTATACATTCTAACATTCTAACGTGGCCTCAGTCTTTGTCCGACAATATCATATAGCCTACCTTGCCGCTACTTCTACCCTCTACAACAGAGAGAATGCCTAAAAGTCACTTGGTCCTCCCTCCCAGCTGAAAACAACCTATAAATGAGCAAGCAATTTCATCCTCAAACAACCTCTTGAACCTACTGTGGCACTTAGCAGAATGTCACATCTATCAATTGTGACACTAATGGTTTAGTATCCTCTTTACTCTTAGCCTAACCTTCTTGCATGCACTTTTGCAAGCCACTCCCGATAAAACTGTCAGCTAAATGACTACATGTAAATATAATGTAATGCAATTTACCTGTTTCAAAAAGCAAAGCACCTGACAATTTTTGCCCTCCATTAAGGGCTGAGATTTCATGTTTTGTAACGAGGAGGAACAGGGGCGCCTGGATAAGGTGAACACATAGGCGTGTTCAGAGAAAAGCACACAATCCATGTAACCAGTAGATACTGTATGTATATTGCTGCATATTAATACATATTTTAATTTCAGTCCCCAAGTAAATCTCTAATTGAAATAAACTGATGTTATTTTTTTATGAATATTGTCTGGGGATCCTTCCAGGACAGGGATGATACAAACGGTGACAGTTACAAACAAAACAGAACTATAACAGAACTAATGGCAGATAAAACAGAACTAACCCACGGCTGGGTGAGGCGCGCTGGACAGACAGGTACCTGAAGCAGAGAGTCCAGGCGCTTCTTCTCTGCGTTGAGGAGGTCGATCTCCGCGTTGGCGCCCAGCAGCAGCCGGTCTCGCTCCTCCAGCTCCAGCTGCAGGGCCTGCTGGTCCTCGTCGCGGGCGTGTCTGGTGATGTCCAGGGCCTTCTCCAGGTCAGACATGCGCTGCTGCAGCTCGGCGGCATGGACTCAACGCAAAACAGGGGATTCTTGTGAAAATACGTCCCTCTTACCCTGAGGGGTTTACCTGGGGGGTGCAGTGCAGTGATGGAGCTACAAGTTCTTCACATTAAAGGCTGCAGTCCAAGTCTATATAAAAGGGGCAATCCACTGGAAATGTTGCATAATATGTATGAAACATTACCTCGATGACGGAGAGCAATGATTCGATGTATAGATTGATAAATCAATAGCACTCTATATAAAATACTCTACAACTTGTTTGGCATCACTAAGCAGGTAAGTACTTATGTACTTAATCAAGTAAATAATACATCATCAGCAGCTATGAGGAGGGTCTGGTTCTGGGGCCTCAGGTTTATTTGAGGCATTCTCAGTCATCAAGGTAATGTCTGATACATATTAAACTACTAACAAAGTACACATTTTAACCAGAGTTCTTGCGGTGAACTGTGAATCTATGTTATTGAACATTACCATAATAAGTTCTATGCACCTAGTATCTATACAAATATGCACTGTTCCACAGTAATTAATATGGGGCACATTTGAGGTCCACAAAATTAAAATTAAAATGTCTGATTAAAAGAAATACTAACTTTTCCAATGACCAAATCCCCAACTTCAAACTTTACCGTAACTCAACCCACATTCCTATCCCTATTCCTGTTCCTAACCCCCCTGACAAACAAAACTCTACTCTAAACCACTCCCCAATCACATACACTTTGTGTTGACTTAACAGATTACAAAACAATTTGTAATAAATTATTTGTAAAATAAATAATTTGTAATTTGTAAAGTAATAATTTGTAAAATAACTCTTTCTCCATATTTGTGGAGGTGAGCTATACACTGGAGAGCGTGGCGAATGCAAACCTTACCTTTCAGCTGCTCGTTCATCCCGTAGAGAGCAGCCACCTTCTCCTCAGCCATATTCCTCTCTGCCGTAGCATCTCTCCTGACCACAGCGATCTCATACTCCAGGTTCTGCCGCTGGGCCTCGCCTCTCTCCACAGAGGCCCGGAGCCGAGCCACTTCGCCTTCATACTTGGACACCTAGGGGAGACGTTCAACTGGGATTAAACGACAAAAGATTTGTGCCACTCTCAACTTGGTCAACAGGGGCATGAACACATCAGTCATAAAGCACATCACTACAGTACCTCCTCATTGTACTTTGTGGTTAATTCCAACTTGTCTTTCTCCAGTTTGTTGATTCTCCATCTCAGGTCTGAGGGAGCGCTCATGTCATGCGGTTGTATGCTTTGACTCTTGTGTTCACTTTGGAGATGAGAAACGATCTCTTTCAATCTGAAAAAGAGAGGTTGAAAAAGGGCAAAACAGTATCAATCCCACAATTCAAGTTTGAAACATTACCACAGCAAATAAAAGTAACACACCATCTTACCTCACTCGAATGTTATTTCGGTATTCTACTACAAAACATGAACGAGCAAAACTGAATCAATAAAATTGATCATACAAAAGCTAGCACATAATCGGGTATAAATACTTAGCACTTTGTACAAACACTAAATGAATTGACTGAAAAAAATAGTACCTCGATATCTCATCCTGGGGGGTGACTTGGGTTACAGTGCTGCTTGTTGTTCTGTGTGATTTTGGCGACTGTGCTGTATGTTTCTGATGAGACGTCCGCGGGTTTTGTTTTGAAGGTGTTGTATCCTTATTCTTGGTTGGAGTTTTTTGACGTGACCTCACCGAGGCAGCTGGCGGTTCTGTGGGCATGACTGCAATTGCATTTAACTCGAATCCGGTAACAGACTACTAAGAAAATAGAAGGAGTACTTCTTAGTGTTATCCATCGTACAAAAATCAAACCAGCCTTTACTTGTGCATAGTGACATAGCTGGGTACCATTTTATTAGACAAAACTCGCGTGTCCAAAGGCTAATCAAAATATTCATTTGTTGACATTCTTCGATAAAAATCAAGATCCACTTTGTTTAAACGTATTGCTGATAGAACAGAACAAATTCGTTTCCACTTCGCCCTCCTACTAACGTTGCCACTGGTAACCCGAGAGACATCGTAGACCGTTTCGGTTTGTTGGGTAGCTAGACAGCTAGTTGAAATTAGGCTCATTTCTCCATATAACTAGGGAAGTACAAGCCAGCTTTTGTACCATTTTCACAAAAATAGCCAGCTAGCTTGCTAAATAGTAACAACAGTGTTCTGCAAGCAAAGACCATGTCATTTGTTTTGCTTTGTTAGCTAGTTAACTAGATACTTACCTTTCAAAGCAACTTCATTATGTACCAGAGTACGGTAAGCCTGGCTCAATACTTAGCAAGCAAGACTATCTAGCCAGAATTCGCACTTTTAATACGCAACGATTCACACCCTACGATAAATTACAAGCTAAGATAACAGTTAGCTTAAGTAAATGAAATTACTGATCAAATTACTATCTGACTGTCAATATTTGTAGGGCTACGCTGTTCCTTTGCACAAACCAAAACAAAACGGCATTCAGTTATTAAAATGAAAATGTAAATTATATAACATGCTTATATTAAAATAACACAGCAAACTGTAAATGTCAGCACCTAACGATAACTTCCCCTACCTCAAATTCCGTTTGAATCTGACGCCATGTTCCATGTCTTTGGATTCGGGTATAATCGCAACTTCCGTTGTTTTTCTCCTTTACTGATTGGTCAGGTGGATGATGACGACTTTAAAGGGAACGGCGCAAACCTGTCTTTGTGGTCGGCTAAACCATGGTTTATTTTGACATTGAATGTCTTTGGCAAACTGTGAAGAAACTAGAAACTCTAACCATTGCCCATCTGCTGCAACCTCAAATGTTTGGGAATGTGAAACACTGTTTAACACAATTGCTGCAAAGTGTACCACCGCTAAATCACGTCACTGGGGGGAGGCTCGAGTGGGTCATGTGACCACAACAAAGGTATTTCATCAGAGAAAGTAACTGATATCCGTTGGATTGCCGCTTCTCTTGCCGCGTCTCTTTTGTGTTCAGTTTAATGTCTCTTGGGACGTATTCCCATCAAAATGCATATTAACGGCCTTTGATTTCCTTTCTTCATAGTGTGGAGACTTTGCCGCTGTCCATAGTGCAGGAACTGTTGTATGAAGTCAATGGCAATATCAGTCTGATCACCCTACTCGCTGTGCGTTTGTGAACTTTCATTGTTTTAGCTCAGTCTTCTATCGAGCAAGATAATGAGTCAATTTTACTAATTGTACGAATGTTGTATTGACACGATTTATCCTTTCAACAAACTGATTCCAATCAAGAGGTGTAAGTATAAACCGATCGGTAAGTGTTATTATTCCATTCTACATTTGTAATTAAAATTAATCCTAAAGTTGAATGAGTTACAATGATGCACTGTATGTATACTACATGTGGATTTAGAATAATGTAGGTCTACTACATATAAACAAGCAGTTAAACTAAACTGTGCAACACCAATAATCCATAAGATGGTGATAAAAAAAAACAAGTAACTGTATTCAATATGTGTTTCATGTATGTATGTGATGATACATGCATTGTTCTTTATACATGATGGTGGGAATTTGGTTTGGAATATGGTTATCCCTTCAAAGCTTAAGAGAAGGAGGAAGAAAGTTGTATCTGAATGGGTCTGGATCAATATGAATCTTCTCATTTATGAAATAAGAAGTGATAAGTACTTTCAGACATTTTAACTTAAAGTTAAAAAAATACAAGGAGATAATCTTGCAGATCATGTCATTTTATAATGATGTTGAAAAGGTTGAATCAGAGTTGAATTCCCTTGAATAATTCAAGCCCTTCGGGTAAATCTCATGTGGCTGCCCTCAGCTCCATCAGTGAGATGTACAGTTCTCCTGTCTCCATTCCTGCAGTATAATGTTTTAGCAGTTAAAGGAGTTGTTCACATGGAACACTGTGCATGTGATGGAGTAGTTAGAGCTCTGTACTTAGTACCTTAGGGCTGTGAGTTGCAATCCTAGGTGAGACTTTGCCAATGAGCAGGGTAATTCATCACAACATTCAGTAAAGCTCTGGCTGCCTGTACAAAGAGACTGTGTAAGGTGTGACTGACCTCACTGCATCTCTTCCTGGATATGGATGTCCTAACCAAATGAATAACACCTATGAGTAATCACTTTCATGGAATCACAATGTGGAGAGAACACATTGGCTCTGTGTGTGAACAAGCATGACCTGGGCATAAAAATACATCTGCTGTAAGATATATTTATATGTGTCTCCCAAAAATGTGTGATACTGTGTTGTGATTTCTTCTCAGAAATTAATTTACTGCATTATTATGTTTAATGAATTGAGAACCCATTCTAGTTGACTACATTTCCTTTGTGCTACCGCTAGATGTCACTAAAGTATCGGCCTGTAATTAAAAAAAAATGCACTCATTATGTAATACATTGTGGAGTAATAGTCATTTAACATGTAGAATGGTGGTTGATATGTTTTCTGTTAATAATTTTTGTTGGCTCCTTGTAAATGCCTAAAATGATAAAATAATGACCACCCATTTGTTCTTTCCACCTGGCCAAAAATGGACAAAATGGACAAATGGACAAATCCAGAGTTTTCCCCATTCCCTGTTAACCTTTAAAAAAGATTACTAAATCAAAAAAAGAATGTGATAGCCAGAAGACAGAACATACTGAAATATCAACGTAACACTGTTGCAATAGACTGTGCAGAAAGGACCAGAGGATTGCTATGTGACAATGGTGTCAGACAGCTTTTAAATTTTTTTTAAGCTCAGGTGAAGTTGACATGAATTTCTACATCACTCCTTACATTTTCTGGTGCTGTTTGTTCATACAGTACACAACATTTGCACAATGTTTTTTTTTTTTTTTTTTTTTTACAGTATCTCAAATTTATTTGAATAAGTGCACTTTTTACTGTTTATCAAACAACTGGGTAATAATTTTAATAATGTATAATGAATACATTATTTTAAATGCATGAGATGTTCCAAGTTAAAATCAGAGTGACCTCTTGTCCCACAATGTGGTGGTTATAACTCAACCAGCTCATGCTTGGTGAGATGTCATCAGTTGTTACCACCTACATTTTATTTACAATTACATTATTCTGCCTGGACACAGACACACTTTAATCACCTTTTTAACCATACCGAAGCAACCCATTGAAGTACCACAATTTCTAGCATATGGTCATTAAATCATTAAATCAGTTCCTCCACAAGTGGCCACTCAACTGACCATCTAAGCTGTTTTGGTTTTATGACACAAGGACTTTCTGTTCTGACCACTTCAAGCACAGCTTTCGTGCCTGGGAAAGTTCTGTTTACTGATCCTATTTAAAATGCCTAGTAAGCCTATTAAGACAGGAGAGGAAATGAAAGAATGTAGTGTGTGCAGATTATTAGTATTTTTATATTGCAGTTGCATCACTGAAGAAAGAAGCATGCCTGTTGCTGTCTGTGATTTCTGCCTGTCCTTATGTGTCCCTGCTTCAGGTGAGTCAGCTTTCAAAGCAACAGCTGTGTGCTGATTCTCCACTGATTTGCATAATAAAGTTGCTCACAAATGCATGCTGCCTTTCAATGTCACTTCCCAAGTGTGCACATGGATGTTGACACAGTGATACAAGTGCCACCGGGTAGCGTTATTTTATTTGGATTGAAGGTCACAGTACAAACCATAAAACCACATATGGGAGCTGTTGAACAAACCAAAAATAGCTAAAGGGTGTTGCAGGATTGTAACCAACATTATTTTATGCAATGTCATATCTTGCTTCACATGCAAATTTGATTTCAGCAACAAAACAGAACACAAATTCCCAATGGGTGGACCTACTGCACTGACAGTTCCTTTGTACACCAAGCGCTTGCTCAACTCAGACCCATAGGAAAGCCCATAAGATGGCAAACAGGTCATGGAAAAGGGTGAATTTAAGCACTACAAAAAATCATATGTAACAAGTTAATCTATAATGCGGTGTAAAAGAAGGAATGATCAAACAGAAGCATAATTTGCACATTGTGCAAAGCAATTAACCTTAAAGGCAATATTCTTACTTTATGCATAGTGTCTAAAAATATACTTTAATTTAAATGCAATGTAATAGTTTCATGTGTAGTTGTAAATTTTTAGTTTAATAAAATCAAATAAATGATATAGCTAGCATAAAAAAATAAACTTCACCTACTGACTTTTCACAGCCAAAATGAACAGTAAAAGAAGGTGTTATGAGGCATACATGGACAGCCATTGTCAGCTGGATTAAATTGATCATTGAACATAGAGAGGCAAGTGAAAATTACTGTCATCAAGGGTGAGTGGGTCCACAAATAACCCTAATTTCTGACTTTACCCTATGTTTCTCTTACACAAAATGCACACAAGAGACAGATGATGTAAGTGTCTGTAAAACAGGGAAAGTCAAGATTAGCTGCCAGTTGCTTCCCTGCCACCCACTGCTATTGTGATCTAGTCTTGTGACAGACAATCTTAATACTTCAGCATACCAAGACATTTTGGACAATGCTATGCTTCCAAGTTTGTGGCAACAGTTTGGGGAAGGCCCTTTTCTATTCCAACATGACTGTGCCCCAGTGCACAAAGCAAGGACAATAAAGACATGGTTTGATGAGTTCGGTGTGGAAGAACTTGACTGGCCCGCACAGAGCCCTGACCTCAACCCCATCGAGCACCTTTGGGATGAACTAGAACGGAGATTGCGAGCCAGGCCTTCTCGTCCAACATCAGTGCCTGACCTCATAAATGCTCTACAGAATGAATGGGCACAAATTCGCACAGAAACACTCCAAAATCTTGTGGAAAGCCTTCCAAGAAGAGTGGAAGCTGTTATAGCTGCAAAAGGGGGACCAACTCCATATTAAAGTATATTTATTTGAATACAATGTCATTATGATGTAATGGTCAGGTGTCCAGTAATTTTTTGTCCATATAGCATACATGGTCATGATACCAATTCCAGCATTACAAAAGTCTAATTTACATTTATCCCCTGCAGTAGCCCCTATTATCTAAATGAAGGAAACCTACCTAAAACATCAGCTGTACATCTCACTCTCCTGACGAGTTGATAAGACTAAGTAGACATGAGTCTCTCATTTTGCTGGATCAAACCTGCAGTATGTGGAGCTCCTCTGCTTTCTGATTATAGCCTCTGCTGTGAAATGCATCTGATTTATCACAGCCTGCACATACAGTGTAGTATAGGTTAATCATGAACTGCAATGGTATTTACAGAAAGGCATATACAGGAACATGAAAGTATGTAGCACAGTGTTAACTGGGCATATTGCTCTGCCGCTGTCCTGGTCCACAACTTGTGCATTCTGGACCATATTAGCATACACTGGATTTCCCTGATGTGTCCTGAACTGGGCTAGTGTGTAGCAGACTGTACTGATGTAAATTTAGCTACTTTAGTGACCACTGGAGTGCAATAGTGCGTTATTAATTGCATAGTGTGTATGAGGTGGACTGGTGTGCACTGAAACTGTTCAGTCACTGCTCCCCGAGTAGTGCAAACACAGCATCCTCTGCTCAAATGGCCAGTCCCAAAGGAATCGTTCAAGCTTCAAATCTTCAAAGGTCCGCATTATAAAACAGTCATGTGTCTAGGTACCACTGGATGAAAATTGAGTGCTATGGTCTGACAGGCTAACATGGCGAAAAGCATAAAACATTCTAAAAGAGGAATCTAATCTTAATGGGTATACAGGAAACAGGCACTTTAAATAGTAATATCTCTAAAGTAATATTTCTAGTATTAATATTATTAATATACAGCAGGGCTGGCCTCACTCAGTTAAAGGATTATGCAATCAAAGACACACTCATGGCTTGACCAGCTGTTCTTGCATTACAAACAGTTTATGAGACATTTTATTCATATTATTTGTTTACGCATTGGTATATTGAGGAAACCAAAGTAAGAAACTTACACAAGGGTACAAGTCTATTGTGTATCAGCAATCCCTGCTTCACGATCTATGAAAGTACATGACACATCGACATTTAAGGCCATCCCTGTTCACCTAGTATTCAATGTGCTGTTTTATGTTGATTGCGATGGCATACAATCAGTCCAAAATGAAAGAATGCGAAAAAATCAATTCAGTTACAACAGAGGTGGAAATCGTTAACCTGATTGTCGGTTTTGGCATAATTGTAGATCTGCACAGAGGTTGTGGTTCATTTAAGGTTATGTTTATGATAAAATGTTAGTCTGTCACTATAATCCAAAAGTAGCATACCGCTTGACATGCATAAGCACAAGCAGTGTTGCCTTGATTCGTTTTCCCCTCCCTGCTGTAATACGTGTCACCACCCAGGCACTATATATTAACTCTTTACGGTCCAGTAAGTGTACTGAGTTGAGGAAAAAAGTAGGCAGCTGAACTCAGTCTGCCGGATCGCACAACCAAACCAAGCTCAGGAAATTCTTTAAAGGTCATGCAAATTTTGAACGAGTAATAATCACTGTGCAAAACAACTATTTCGCATTTTGCTGTACATTTTCAACGCAATGAGAAACAGTTAAAACGGATTGGCTTTTATAAACGTGCCGTTTACCACTGAGGTGCACTTGTGATTTGCGTGGGTGTGTCCCGTGATGACAGAACGTCGGGACAGAGGTGTCCTTTAAGAATATTTTACAAGGAGGTGTGTTTATGAGTGTTCGGAAACGTTGAAGAGACTGAATCCCGACGGAAAACAGCCACACGATTCAAGGAAACCTGATATACCCCGAGACCGCTGAGAGGAGAGAGCATTCACCACGGGACCGGGTGAAATTTAGATGCTTTACGTAATCTTTCTCTAGACCCTATTTTATTTTTTAATACGTTGTAATCTCAGGGAAACAGCATGGCTCATGTAGGGAATGGAGCTGGAAATATCGACGTCGATGTGGAGGTACGTGAAGCTAAAAAGGGAGCAAACTGAAATATGATGCCGGTGTGATGATGTGTATTTTACGTGTTTGTAAATGTTTCCAAGTTCATCGTCTTATTTGTAATCGCGGTAACGCTGTAACTATCATACACTGATGAGCGATCACATCTGTCAAATTCGAATTCTCTTAAAATAGGCAATGATACATTTTCCAGCACGCTGACCTCCTTGTCCAGGCTTTCCCGAGACGCTGCGTAAGCTCCAACATAACACTCCGGAAGTTCGTGAATGAACGTCATGTTACACGTTACCCTAAATTGTTTAGCTTTTTTTTTTTACAAACAATAGTAGGTTTGCGTCTCTCCATCCAACGTAAACTGATTTGCTTTTTGAAGCTGATAGCAAAATTAAAACTGCACGCTCACCAAGAGTAGCCTACCGTGACTGAAAGGACAGCACTGAGTTCTTTCTGTGCAATGAGCTGGTATTGCGTTCACAATACACTGTCCCTTACTCGTTATCATCTGAGTTATTTTCGTGGACTGTTTCCACGTTTTCTGCATGTTACAGATAACCAACAAAACCCTGATAGATAAGTATTGACTTTTGATGGTGATATTGGCGGTTGTGTTGATAGCGTATCGATGTGATGGCAGTGGCAACGGTGGTTGAGTTTTCCGTTTTGTTTAGACATTATAGTTTCATTGCTGTCATTATTACACTTTCGATAAGGGCTGGACGTATTTTTTGTGAAATGTGGCAGTTCCTCCCCCGCTTTTATTGTTAACGTGGTTCGTTCCGGTTGTGTGGTCGATTCACTTCACCCACAGAGTGCACAGACTTCGAGCTCGCCATGACCTTGTTACAAAGCCTTGCTGCATGAATGGTTCATTACAAAATCCAAAATGGCCAGTCAAGTCGATTTCTTTAAAAATATACAGACATTTGAAACGTACAGACATATAATTAAGTGCTGCTAAATTACATCCTGCCTGTACTCATTGCAATTTAATAAGACCTTGCAGTTATGTCACACCTGCACAAAAGTGCGCAGTGAGGTGGAAACCATTGTTCTATCAGGTCTTACATCATACACGTTGATCCTTGATTGACTTCCTGTTCACGTTGTCCTAAAGCAATCTAATTGCTCCTATTCAAAAGGCTTCGTGAGATTCATCCAATGCTCAACAAGTTAGGTAGGAGCTTGCCTACTTGATCTTCTCTTCTTTCAGCTGTTTCTTCCAGCGTGCTGATAATACAGACCTGTTGTTCCACAGTGCTGACTGTAACCTGAACACTCATGGCAGAATGACAAAGTGATTATTATAAGGACTGCATGGCATGATGCTTGAGCATCCTGCCCCCTGCCCCAGGGTACTTTGGACTTTAGATTGTAGGATGTGGGTGTACTGACATGCTCTTGGACTGGCCACATTCTAAATGCCACCTGAAGGACATACCTCTCCCAGGTATTAGTGTCCTTAGTCTACTGTTACTATGTTGCTGTTCTGTAATGGTTAGTTATGCATGTGAATACCAGATCTTTCAACAGTTCAATAGCTCCACAGCACAGGCAACCAAACTGCTGTAAGGGATTCCTAGAGCTTGATAAGTCACATTTTCAGATATTTAAAATTTATTTTGAGATTGTAGGAGAATTTCCAGTAATGCTGAGGTTATTTCCATTCCACGCCTGACCTTGGGTGACAGAGAAGTGAAAATGTGTCAACCCACATGCCTACATATATAACCTTGTTTTTCCAGAATGTGTCTTTTTGCGGATTACTGAGCTTTTTCTGGACTTTGCAGTACATAAGTGCTTTTGAGGGATGTGGAATCCTCTGTCAAACAGACTATTTGTTGGCAGCGGTATCATAGCATTATCACCTTATTAATCTTGTACTGAGCACAGAATGCAGTGCCCAATAGATGCTTATCTCAGGAGAGATTTGCATGCTGTAGAAGAAGAATGAGACTGAGGGAAAAGAACAGAACCCGTGTTCACTTCTTTTATTAGATTTTATTGTGACTGGGGTTCTCTGACTGCAAGTTTGGAGTATTTACATAAGTGTTTGTCATCTTGTCCAACCTGGAAAGTGGATAGACTTTGAAATGCAAAACAATAACCACAGCAGTGACCTGCGTAGCACTTGAAATAACACATTGGGTCTAAGCTGTTCTGTGTTGACAGATCCATTACGGGGGAGTGGAGGGTCCTGTTACCGGTTTATCCAATGTCCTTTGGTGTCGTTTTCATTCCAGGTGCAGAGATGGTGTTTAATTTCACAAAGGCGACCTGAGCGGCTAACATGAGCGCGATTACTCTTTACTACAGTTTGTGATCGCAGCGGGAAGGAGTAGAAAGCCATGACATAATCTCCCCCTTGCATATGTTTGTAGTGCAGACATCAGCAGACCATCTCCCCAGCATGCGTCTGATGGCATGACTGTGAGTGCCTGACATGGCATGACAGTAAATGGTTAATCCACTTAACTTAATGCTGTACAAAGTCAAATTGCCTGGAATCTGTGCCTTGGAAGCACAGGACTCCACTGTCACAGAAAATAGCAAGGAGCATGTCTTTCATCTCTTTGCATCAGCGCAGAAATGTCACAGACAAAGCGCTGTCCGTTTCCACAGGCTTGAATAGTGATGCAAGCGATAAATTCCATGTACCCGTAAGGGGTTAATGACACAACAGACTGATCTCTGAATGTTGGGATTTATCTGACCCCTTTCCCCCAAAAATGGGAATATCACCCTACACTGCTGTTCCATAACAGCTCATGTAAGTCATAGATGTTCATTGTGAATGATCCAGTTGTGAGACAGAATGGCAATGGACCTGTTCCTGCCTGTGTTCCTGTGTGCTGGGCCTCACTGCTGAGTGTGAGCGGCACTAAAGTCTCGCCCTGAAGTCTTCATTGCTAGACATTCTTTGCAGCAATTTACTGAGTGTTAGTTCAGGGTGGGGCGGAGGAAAGTTGCATTGTATTATTACAAAGTGCAGAGTGAGTGACCACAAATGGCTACATTTTACACTTCTGGTGTCTTTTTTTGCGTTCCGCAGATTCTTGGAATGGGTAGTCATACTTGACATTCAAACTGAGAAGTTCTTCTCTGCTATGGCAGCTGCCATCTGTCTTGGGAAACTCACAGGCTTGTGTTTTCCTAAAACGTGTCTACACTTTAAATGGGCTTATTATTAATAATAAAAATACTACTACCACTAATAATAATAATAATAATTAGAAGAAAAAGAAGAAGAGTAAGAATATTGTTGTTTGCAGAGTAAGGTGTGCAGCTATATTTTTTAGATGTTTTGCTTCATACATCAGGATATGCCCTCAAGCAGTTAAGGTTAAGAACCTCTCTCTGGGGTATACTGTCAGTGCCCCACTCATCTCATTAAAGGCCTATTCGCTACAACATATTGCTGCTGTGATGTTTTACCTGTGTTGTAAATCTAATCCAGCGCGTTTTACAGCATTTGTTATCAGCTGAGCCTCTTCCATTGGTGAGGTCTTTTGTGTCTGTAAGGATCTGCCTGAAGGGAAATGGTTGAAATGTACAGGATTGCATCACAGTAGCACACCTTTACAACATGGTTGTCTTCTGGTTAGTAACATATGTGTGTGTTCGGTTAAGCTTTGGTATTTTACAAATGGTGTAATGTCTGTAAGAATCCATATACTTTAGTGTAGACAGTGACAGATAATGACATAGCATTGTGTGTGCTTAAATGAGAGGAATGTTTTGGTTTCAGCTGTGCATGGAAGGCCTCCATGCTTCCTAATGTAACCTCATTGTGATCTTGTCGATGCACTGTGGCGCTATGAAATAAGAGATGCAATGGGGTGTGAAGTACACAGTCACCAATTACATCATACATCTGAGAGCATTCATATTTAGCGTAGGGGAGGTGCAGTGCAGGCGGTTGGTCTGTAGTTCTTTCGGCTCTTTGTTGGGACTACTTACTCTATAATCCAGATGATGCTTAATGATAAAAACTTTCCTTGGCATTTTAGGTTACATTTTAATTGAGCTGGATCATGTGGCCTTCCTGCTCCCATTAATGAAGGCTACAAAACGTTTAATAGCACTTGACATTTGCATAACCTTTATGATCCCCGGTGCTTGTGAAAATGAGCATCACAAGTATTGACTGGCAGCACCGCCTGTTATGTCATAAGTGCCATTCATTTGCCATAGGCTGTTCTGAGCATTTCTGATTGCTTTTGTCAGGTGATCTGACAGCTTTACGTGGGCATTATGAATGGGTACATAGTGCATTACAGCAGTGTACATCTTGCAAGTTCCCAGTAAACAATCGATATTAATCGCACCTAGAATTAGCAGGTTCACAGCTACAGTAAGCATTCTGCTGCCGTACACATTAAGCAGTGGATTTTCTGTGTTTGTGTATATTTTTATTCCATTAATGTGGGGAATTGCTAGAGCTGTCCAGTTTCCAAGGCCCACGTGCCGCTTGCTTTGATTATCTGAAGGTAGGCAGCCTGGCTGGGAGCTGGCCCTGTTTTGCTGGGACTTTTTGGCATCGATCGTGCACTGGAGGCAGGAGATGGCATGACGCGCTCATGGCAGGAGGTGGCATAACACCTCTTCAGCTGAGATAGAGACATCTCTCAGCCTAACAGCGGGCCTACTTACCCTGTGCTATGCCAGGAGCCATGCTCCTGATAATGGAGAGAGTAGTACAGAGTGCAGGTTTGAGGAGAGACCAGGCAAAATGATGGCTGCTGGTGATTGTTGATGAGTAGACTAATTGCACAGTAATGCATTTGGTTCTAGTGGTTTTTTGTAAGTAGTTATCTTTGATGTACACTGCAATGCAAAACCAAATTTGTCAGTGTATTTTTTTTTTTTTTGATCAGTGAGTGGAGTCACAGTTTTGACTGAATCCTGTAGAACCATTTGCAAAGGGGTTAAAAGAAGCCTGCTGGGAATAAGGCAAATTGCCGTGACTAATGTTATTTCAGATTTTCCATTTGAAGAAATATATTTTACATGGTTCATATGTGTCCTGTACATTTGCTTGTAGGTAAAACATTAACAATGTAGCCAGTCCACACAGTGCCTCACTGTAAGTAGGAAATTAAAAGATTTGGCTGAAACCCTTCTGCAGATTTAGTAATCCAGTCATGCTGTTTGTCTCAGGTCGCAACTTGTATGGCCACACTGTGTTGGGCACTTCACCTTAACACTCACACTATAGCGAATATATTCATAGGGGGGGAAAGGAATCAATCCAAAAATGTGTATCTCATCAAACATACTAATCTGAATTGTTTAGAAATTTTTCAACTTTGACTGTTAGCTTTTACTTTTGACTTGAATCAGGTACCAAGAAACCAAATTACATTGCAACTGTAATATACTGGAGTTCAACTAAATGTTAAGTTGTTATATTAGTGAGCCGGCTCTGTTTGAATACTCAGCCTGAATCGTCTGAGTAATCCCATTAAAGAGGGCTCTGTGCTATATTAAATGTGTATTAACGTCTGGGATTTTTTTTTTTAAAGCTACACAGTTGTTCTGTTCATTAGAGGCAGTGCTGTGGCTGTGATAAGTCTGGTGGTAAAAGCTGACATTTTAAAGGGCACACCCACAAACGTCAATACCCTGACCGTGGCAGCATTGATTTTGATATGAAAAGCCACTCTTAAGGCTGGCTTAGAGGTTGTATACCACAGATCAGTGTTATATAAATCTAAACTTCCTGTATAGGGCCTATAATTAGCGCTCAGTCCAATTTCAGGAGTGCAGGTCTTGAATACTTCTTTCTTTTACAAAGGCCTCCTCCTGGTGTGACACATTAATACTACACGGCTCATCATTATTGCAGTCATTTTTGTCAGGTTGTGAGACTGTTCCGTGTCTTAGGCATTTTTATTTATAGATATCACAATCCAACAATGTGGTCAGTGGCCTTTAACTGTGTTGGGGTTTTTCTAAAGTGAATTCTTACAGTTCCTATGTTTGGCGCGTGGGGACTTTCCTTCACAGACACCATGTTAAAAAATGACCTGAGCTCTGAAATGAAAGTCATAGCTCATCCCAAATGTCCCCTCATGGAAGAGCGACAAATTAAGGATCCTCAGCGAGGAGCGGAAGACTGTGAAGTCGGTGCCAACCTTTGTTTATTCAGCTCAAGTGAGCAGATGGATGCACTTAGCGAAGGGAGGACATTCTGAGGGCGTCGAGCGCAACGTTTCATCGAGCCCATCGCGGCGACTGGCATGCGCGCCTGTTAGCGCCATGCTAATTAGCGTCCCAGCCCGTACAATATTCGGGCCTTGATTTATTTAGTGCTCCGGAGTAGTGTCAGCTGATGAAAGGCCATCTGTGTCCTCTTGTAGTGCTTGTAAGAGCAGCGCGCGGGCCACGCTCGGGATCGTGTGCGTGCGCCTGTAACGTGTCACGGGAAAGTCAATATTGGCACACTCTACATCAGCTTCCCACTTGCGCTTGACATGCCGCAATCAATGTGGAGAGGGGGAACAGCGCGTCAGAGCCTGTCAGGAGTGCTGAGAAACAGCCACCTGAAAATCCCCAGGCCACCTCTGCACAGAGCAGACCGCTCCGCATACACGCTCTGTCACACAGCACACGCTGCCTTATCTGAGATGGGGGTTCAGCCTGGGTTGTTTAGCGTTCAGGACTCTGAGGGAGATGTGCAGTACTATTACTGATACTGGTGCTGGTGGAGAGCAGGGCTTCACCAACCTAGAAATGGGTGGCTCTGTTTGCAGTGACTCACTGTCTTGAACCAACAATGGTGTTTTGGAGAGGAAAATCTGTTTAAAGGTTTACACAAGTCAATGAAAAGACATGGTAGTTCTGCCCATTATGGTGTTTGTGAAACCTCCTTCTTCCCTCACTAGTAACTTTGAACATTACTGCCACTGCCATTACTGCCAAACATAGGAGTGACCCTCAGTAATGGAGAAAATCTAAGTAATGAAACCTATTGAGCTAGAATTTAGATGTTAATGGAGCTAGATAACCATTTTGTTTTTTGACCATAATCTTTTTCCACTTAGACATTGTTTTCCTACATTGTTCAGTTTCTACATAGAGAGTGGTTTATAGTGTAGATACTGTTCTGTTCAGTGCTGTACCAACCTCATAATCATAATTCTCTTGCAGTTTAGTGTTTTATTCAGTTTCATTTTCTGTTTTTGCAGAAAAAGTCCCTTTCAATCTCCTTTGCTGAAACTGACTGGTGGCAGAAGCTGGTGTGTCTGTGTGTGAGTGAGAGAGAGAAAGAGAGCGAGTAAATGCATGCATGCATATGTGCAAGCATGTGTTTGTGTGCTTGTATCTGTGGTGATGGTGTGGCCATCTCACAGTTGTCAAGCTGTCTGCTCCGCGCTCCTGTAACGGCAACCCTCAAATCGTCACTCTTTCTCTGTACAATGTGGGTGTTTCCTGTGAAAACCAACTTTCAAACCCTCATTTTGTCTGCAGCAGCGGGAGCTGTCATTGAAATGGGGAACTGTTCGCTCGAAGCACAGTTCATGCCTGATTCAGTGCGAATTTGCTTTAACAACGCAGTCCCTTGGTTGACGTTACATCATAACGTTGCGTGCAGGGCCACAGAAATGTTATTGCTATTTCGAACCCATTTGTTTTTCGGCCTGAACGCAGGTGGTGTTTGATCGATAGGAGGTGAAGCCGTGCCTGTCATCAACCTGCTGTCCATTGTGTGAAAGCAGCAGGAGCAGTGAAGTGTGGTTCTCCACACAAGCCCACAGCCCGCTCCTTCCGTTCTAACCAGCTATGTCTGTGTTTGTGTTGCAGGACTGTTTCGAAGATGCCTTTGACAGGATTCCTGTGTAAGTGTCCCTCTCTGAAAGTGCTTACAACGATTTGCACATGACCTCCTCCTCTGTTCGGTGGCCACACTAACAGTAACGTTGACCCACTCCACTTTTTTTTCTACTGGCTGGATCGGAATTGGTAGAGAAGTTGTGAAGTAGCTAACCAGTTGTGAGTTTCACAAATGATCGCTTTTCTTGTGATTTAGTCTGGAAATTTGTCATCACTCCCCTTTCAGGCTGATCTCACGTTCAGTAAAATTTCCATGTGTTTTTTTTCATCAGAAAAATGTAGATGTTGCGATTTTGCTCGCTGTGTTGAGTCCTGAGTTGTGATTGGCTTTGTATAGTATTTCTGAGCCTTGTAGCAAAGACTGGGACAACTCAATTATTTATGACAGGTTGGCTGCTTGAGCTTCCTATGCAAGCCTCAGCCTTCTCATAGATGAATGGCACTGTCTTACTTCTTTGCTCTTTTGCCATTATCCAGCAGTCCTATTGGAGAACAAATGATCAGACGTGGCCTTTTAATGTCATTCAAACGAATCTTATATTTTATACCACTTCATTTTATATTCTGGACCACAACTGTGGCCAAAAACACACAATTGTTTTCCCTAGAGTCCTTTTCAAGTTCCCTGGATCACTGTCTTCACTGGCTTTCAGTGGAATCATTTGAGCCGAATAAGTACACACCATATTGTCACTGGCCATAAGTGTGACTGCGCAGGCCTTAAGGATACACAAATCTCTGCACTGGCCTTATGAATAAATAAATCACTATGCTGGTCCTTTGTGTACACGAATGACTATGCTGGATTTATGTATGCATGAATCAGTACACTGCCCTCATGTAGTTACAAACCACTTCATACCTCTTAAAGACAAAGTGCTAGAAAATAAGGCTTTGCTCTGACAGTGATCCCAGTGAAAGAAAAACCCTTTGTGAGCTTCTGGTTTCTGTCTAAAGTTTCTCCTTCTGCTGACACTGGTCCGCAGTAGGTCATCGTGTCCCTAACGTTGCTTATCAGACAGACGACATGCACTCTGGCAAGCGAGACTAGCTTTTCCCAAACATGTTCCTGGGAACCCACGTGTACACTGACTCCTTTCCCTCTGAAATCTTAATTAGATTTACTTGAGCTGCTAATTGAATATTTGACATCATGCAACCAGTCAGCTCTTTTTTTCCAACCGAAGGATACAAGTAAAGGTGTGTCTGTAAGTTGTTTGCGTTCATCAGAGCACATTTCATGGTATGTGCAGGCATTCATCTTCATTTATTGAGAAATTAATTGTTAAATGAGAACTAAAAGTAGTTGAGTCTCTAATTCATCATAATTGAGACCACTGTACTTTGTTCGAGAGGCAGATATGAACAAAAACAAGTTTATTTGGAAGTTTATTGTGTAATAATACGAATACACCTAATAATTCAGTAAAACCCACTTAGTTGAGAGTGGATACCAGCATACACTGCAGCTTCCTCAGACCAGAGTTGGGAAACTGTGGATAAGTTTTGATACCCTGAAAGGTATAGATCTGATAGGTTTGATTGTTCTGTCTTAGCTGAGCAGCTAAGTGAGATGCAGGACATGGGTGCAGCTGGGAGAGTATCCAAACCGTGTCATGCCTAAACACACAACATAAAGATTACATTTACTCCTCTTAATCAATTCATCAGAAGCCTATTAATGATCACAATGATGAAAAGACCATAGGCCAAAAAAATACCTGACATTGAAAAGACAAGTACAAAGCAATGTATAATTAAGACCTAAATGTGTTTTGCTCTGATTGTTCAAGAACATGTTTATTTGGTTTCCTTTTTTCAATTCTTTCAGTACTCTCAGGGACAACCACACACACGGTGCTGGGTCGGAAATGAAACAAAAACATGCAGCACTCTTGAGTTGTTTTCTTAAGGGGAAAGATTGTAAAATGTCGCGATCAGGTTAGCTAGTGGCCTAAAATTATGTATTCACAGTAGCCAGGTGTTTGTCTGCATAACTTGATGAGGTGTGGGGAAGTAGGCACTTGCGAGTGCGAACATGAGTGGATATCTAGGTCAGCACAGCGATGGCCAAATGGAGCAAATTGTAGAGAACCTACCTCTGTTTGATGATTAACTTGCACCTTTTGATTGTTCTGCGTGATTAAAAAGCATGCCTGTTTAGAATTAGAATCAACATTAGCAGGTGATTTTCATTTTTTACGGCATATAATGTGGTTTTCTTGTCTGTGTGCCCCCGACATGAGAATTTGCGCATTTTACATTAAAATTGTATTTTATCTGTACCAAGGAGCAGTTTATTATAATATTATAAGAGATTTTTAGTAGAAATCTCCAATCTGTCTATGACATTCAAAATGTAATTTAATTTACCCATGGCCTTATTATAATTATTTATAATTGTATTTAATGTTAAGTTCCATAAGGTAATGCAACCACGGTAAACACAGCTAAGTAAAGTAACACATTACTGAAACTGGCAAACTTGCTGATAGTGAGAAGCAAGTTCCAGATACTGTGATCAGTTAAAAGACGATATCTCTGTGTCCCCCATCACCATCCTTCATTGAGTCAGACCGTGACTATCCAAAGCAGTTTCATACTGTAACATTTCACCATGTGCTTCAGAGAACTCTGTGCAAGATTTCTAAAGTTTCTCTGAGTCTTGAAGATCCAGATTTTAGGTATCATCAACATATCAGTTTTCCTTATGTTATTTGCTCACATCCAAAGGGAAAAAAATGCCTCATGTCTGGATACCACAGAAAATTCTATTTGTAAATGTATTTGTTTCCTTCTCAGCCACACACTTTGTAGAAATCCCCACTATGTAGTATAGGCTAATCTTCTTCACTGTGGTGTGAATGTCGTACTCAGGTGAATGTGAATAGGTCAGCACGTCCAGGCTTAACGTGCGCATTACGGAACAGTCCACACTCATAGTTCCCTTGAAAGATAAGAATCACTTACTGATGTGCCGGGTTGTTATCAGCCATGTTTCAGGCCCCATTTGTTGAGAATGAAAACATGCCATGTGCTCTCACGCTGTCACACACCTCAGTGAAAGCTGCTCTAATGTAGGGGCTTCTGCTTGTACCAGCAGCCAGCTGAGGAGCAGCACTGGGTGGATCCCCGTGTGTAAGGAGGTGGTCATTAAAGCTGATGGCTGATGATGCACTAAGAGCAGTAGGTGTTATGAATTACCCAGAACCCACCACTCCTAATCATTTCTGACCATTAACCATCTAATGCCTGTGTATACAGACAGAGAGAGAAGAGAAAGATAGAAAGAAAGAAAGAGGGAAGTGACAGGGAGAAGAGAAGAGAAGAGATGGAGAACTTGCTGTAATTTCAGCACTGGTGTCCTGGTTTCTTCTCTTCTCTGCTGTGCATTATTCATGTGCTGGAGAGATCATCACTTACAGCAGGGAGCAGCTGCTGCAGGTTTGTCCTTCAGACGGCTGGAGCTTGTGTAGGGGAGCCAACAGTGTCGTGTGTGTGTCTGTGTGTGTGTGTGTGTCTGTGTGTGTGAGATGGGAAGGGGGAGAGGCTCCCTGCAGCAGCACAGGCCCCTCCCTGTGGCTCTGTCCTGCAGGGCAGCTGCTGGTCACCGTGGCGACGCCAGGAGCTGCAAGGGGACTGATTGTTTTGAGTAGGGGCCAATGTGGTGTTTCTCCACGCATACAAACCTTCACGGTTATCTGTGCCCAGTCGATGAAATAGAGGCTAAATGAGAGCTTCCTCCCTTCCCTTTCTCTCTCTCTCTCTCCCTCCCTCTCTCCCCTCTCCTGTATTTCTCTTTCCTTTCTGCCCCCCCTCCCCTTCTCCATCCCAGCCTCCTGTCTTCTCTCGCTGTCACAGTTCTGTCATCAAAACCAATACCAGTTCTCTCCATGCATCCCCCTCCCCTCTCCCTCGTGCTCTCATGGGGCACCATCATAAAAAAGACTGATTAAAAATCTGTAGGAGCCGTGAGAGGTGTGTTAGACTCAGCCCAGGATAGCCATAACAACAGGCAGTTCTGTCTCTTCACTGTCAGACTGTAAGTAGATACTCTTTTTAAAATTTCTGCGAAAGGTAGTCTGAGTCAGGATTAAAAAGAGAGAGTTTTTGTACGTTAATCTGATGTCTCTCCATCAAAATGTGCCGAGTGCCGAAAGTGCTTGTAATTCTCGCTCTGCTTAATTGGATAGATTCTGTCCTGCCTCGATACCAGAAATGGGTTCATCTGCTTGTCGTGTATGTTTGTAAAGCTAAAACTTGTCGGCGCGTTTTTATCTAAACGGTGTGTAGATCTGAGCATGTGCTTACCGTACATGGGAGTGTGCGTGTGGCCTCTCTCCCCTCCCCCTGTGGGGATCCCAGCTGAGGCATGTGAAACGGGAAGGTGTTGTGAGGGGGAGAGTGCACGGTTTGTGCTGCGTTGTTGCGCGCGGCCGCCGAGCGGGCATGTTGCGAGAGCATCGTAGCGGCAGTGGTGTCGCACGCTGCAGATGACTGCGCGGCGCCGTTGCTGCCCGAAACGCTGCAGCATCCTCTCGCTTTTTTTCCCTCCTCCGCCAGCTATTTTTAGCACAGAGAGAGAGAGGCTGGGGGGAAGGATTCTGCGCTCTGTGTGCGCGCATCTGTGTGTGCGCGCGCGCGTGCGTGTGCACGCATTTCTTGCGTGTACAAGTGTATTTGTGTGCGTGTGTGCTCGCAGGTATGTGTGCCTTTGTGTGTGCATGTCTGTGTGTGACGCAGGTGTATGGGTCTTTGTGTGCTCGTGTGTGTGAGGAAGTGTTTTGGTTGGCTTCACGTGCATAGGGGTTGCATTGTCTCTGGTCAGAATGCTTAGGTTTTGTGGTGGAGTTGCGTGTCGGTGGTGGCAACAGTAAGATTTGCAGCTGTCTTCCCATTTGAAAAGTGCCTGCGGCTCTGTGCAGCACACGTACCAATGAATGTACATGATTGTTACAGATGGCAGAAAAGTATTGGTTTATCAATGGCTGGACGTGATTGAAGTGGTCAGCGAGTGAAATCAATGAATTGATTTCCCAGGGGCGTGACTCCTGTGTTGTAGGTCACTGGTGTCAGGTGGTAAAGGGGTCATGCTTTATAACTGTGTTAATGGTGAGCCACACTGTGCTGTTCATTATAGTTTCAGTTACGTAAGATGCTTAATGCAATAGGTTGCAAAACCATTACCCTATCACGGTGGTTATAAATTCTTGTATTTGCTGGTGTCAAACATGTTGTAGATCTTTTAAATAGATCTTTTAAATGTAATTTTTTGTTCACTGTGCTATTGGACTAATGGTGTGGGCGCTTTCAGTGATTGATCCCAAAGGTCACCAATTAGGTGCCACTGGGACAGGTGTTGTCAGGGGTGTTCCACGCCTCTTCAAAATACCATATTTACTGTAGCGGAGTCATTAGGCACGGAGGGTGGCTTTGTGAACACCTGCGTTCTATTTACTCTGTTTGGACAACTGTAGAGGGTTCGTATGTCAGCCTATATTGGTGTGACTTGTGCTTGGTGTGTCTCAATAAACTCTTGGGTTTCCCTGGGTATCATTTTAAAAGACATATTTTCTTTTTTCCAGATCTTGAGCTCAGCTTCAGCTAGTTGTACATGTTGAATTATAATTGTGAGGTAGACTGCTGATAGCATACTCAGGGTGGTCTTCAATTAAAATGGTAATCTCAAGTTGAAAATCCATGTTTATAGAATGATAACAGTCTGGCAGTACCATCTGTCATTCAGGGTCTCATAACTCCTAAAGGGAAAGTCATTGCAGTTTGAGTAGAAATGTAAGACTTTTTTTAAACAATCTCTGACACTTTCATGATGCACATTTGATGTACGCTTCCTGTTAGCACTAATCAGGGGACATATTTTCTGCATGACAACAGCAAGCTTTTCTTTAACATTTGTGTGGTATCAGGTGACGGTGAGCCTATAAGCTCATTTAACACTGAGCCTCATATATCACCTAAACCTGAACACAACAGCACAGCCACTACAGGAAATGAGTTTATCTGTGATTGTCTCACCGTGTCTCTCTTCTGTGTGTCAGTGCGGCCAAGATGGATCTGAAGACCTCCATAGAGGAGTGCTCCATGGCGCTCAACCTCGTCCTGAACAACAAGTTCTCCGAGGCCCTGGATCTCCTCAAGCCATGGTACTGTATGTGGCACTGTGTAGTGACACGGCCTTAAACCATGACCGACTTCCTTAGCTTGTAAACAATCTGTGTCGTCATCATTCATCCCTTGCTACTGGAGTTAATTTAGCGTTAGCAATACCAACAGATTCATTGGTCTTCAGCTGATTGGCAGAGACAACATGAATGGCAGCTGCCTGTTAAATGTGAAGCGTAGCGGGTTTTCAATTATTCAGTGATTTCAATGAGTTATTGCCTCTTACCCACCTATGCAGACATATTGTTTAATTTCCCTCTCTCTTCTTCATTGGAACTGTATACACCATTGTACACACACTGTATGTACCCCCATTTTTCACCACTTGAAAGTGCATTTTTTATGTTTAAAAGTCTATACTACAATTACAATCTAGGGTTACACCATCTAAAAAGATACACTGAGTGTAGATTCAGTAACTGTATCAACTAAGCAAGTATTGTTTCCTGATGGCATCAAAAGAAATGTGGTGAAACATCAGCCTGATATCACTTCAAAGGTCTTTTGTAAATGAATGTTAGGTAGGGTACAGCATCAGAATGAATAGGCTACAGGTTTGTTTTCAAGCTCTCTTTTCATCAGAATGCTAATACAGACAGGATGACAGGATGATAAGGAATATATTATTCCCAGGATGTGCACAGCTGCACACCAGCCCAGCTGTCTGTCATGGGAGGCATTGTTTTGCTGATAAGTAGTACAAAGCTGGCAGTAGACAAACAAGCTCCAAACTGTATACTGTAAACTGTATGCTCAACACACATGTTACTTACATGGTGCTGACAGGGATCCAGTCTTTACAAGGGCAGCATCAAAGGCATTCTCCAGCTTGCATGTTAAGTCTGTAAGAGATATCCAGCATTGTCCAATGCAGTGTAATGGACCATACTTCCCATGACTGCTATGTGACTGCTGTGCACATACAGGGCTGCTACTGACTGTTAGGTGATAAGCTACAGCATATATGACTTTGTGTGGTACACCACAGTATATCTGATCGCTGTATGGTATGCCATGGTATATCTGATCGCTGTATGACAGACCATAGTTCTATTTACCGCTCTGTGATAGACCACAGTGTTTTGGACCATCTGTGTGCCCGTTTGTAGGGCGAAGGACAGCATGTACCATGCTTTGGGGTACAGCAGCATCCTGGTCATGCAGGCGGCCATGACCTTTGAGCACAAGGACATCCAGACGGCCATGGCTACAATAAAGGAGGCTCTACAGACCTGCCAAAGGTACCCCTGTCAGAATTCTCTCCCTGTTAGCTAGAGACATGAACAGCATGCGCTCAGACTGAGCTCAAACGGAACCGAGTAATGTTCTTGTTTATGGCTGAAAGTCTACTCTCACATATTCTCAGAGGCAGCGTCCAGCACATACTCACATTAAAACAAAGTTCCTGCTACCAGACAGCAGTCTATTAACACAGCATGCATAAATAGATTTTTAGTGGAATTAACTCAGTTCTAATTCCTGGCCCAGTTTCTGTCTAAGAGGTTTATGTGTGGCTTCCTCAATCCACAGAGCAATAATTTTTTGTCATTTTTACATGTGACAGAATGGGCATTAATTGTTACATTCACAAAAAACAGAGCCATGCAATATTCTGTGATAGAAATGTGTTCTGTCACCATTTATTTGTATTGCGCATAAACATATTTACATGAGAGAATATTTTATCCTGTCCTCCCTGGCCGAGTAGGTTCAGAAAAAGGAACACTGTGGTAGAGTCCATATCCAGCCTGGTGTCCAAACAAGCTGCTGATAACCTGAAAGAAGGTGAGTGGGGCTACGTCTGTGGGTGTGGTCACACATACAGTATATGGGTCTCTGATGTGGAATGAAAGGTGAGGAGGCTACCTGTGTGGGTGTGGTCACATGTACATAGGTCTGTTAAGTAAAATGGGAGTGTGAGGAACTACTTCTGTGGGTGTGGGCACACGTATATGGGTCTGTTATGTGGAAAGGGGGTGATAGAGGCTACTTCTGTGCATTTAGTCACACATATATAGATCTGTTATGTGGAATGGAAGGTAAGAAGGACTCCCTCTGTGGGTGTGGACACATTTTTGTATTGTACATGGGTCTGATATGTGGATTGAAAGGTAAGAGAGGTTGCCTCTGTGGGTGTGAGCGGTTGTATACGAGTGATGTGGAATGGGAGTGAGTGAGCATGTTGTCCTTGTGTCTTCAGAGGAGATGCATGCAGAGATCTGCTATGCAGAGTGCCTGCTACAGAAGGCGTCCCTCACCTTTGTGCAGGTAAGTCAGTTATGTACATACTGTAACTTTTAACCTCTCTTGAGCAATTATTAAGTCCTTTTGGAAGTGCAGAAGATCCATAAGTGCACTTATTTTTTCTATGATCTCTGAACTAATTATCTTTCTTCTGTCCTCTTCACACAGGATGAAAACATGATTAGCTTCATCAAAGGAGGGATCAAAATCCGAACAAGTTACCAGATCTACAAGTGAGAAACTGCTTATTATGACATTACTCTTTATCATGGAGCAGCTCAGAATTCATATTTGCGGAGATTGGCTAATTGAACATCAGTCAATCCACCAGTTTTACTTAGTATTGATCTTGCAATGAAACGTTTGGTTGAAAATGTGAACTCATTTGTACATTTGATGACTTCTATTAGCTCAATCTTTAAATAGTAAAGGTTGGCTCAGACACTTTGTCTTACATTAGTTTCGTGGGTCTTTAAATGGTCAATTTCATGTTTTTTGACCTCCAGAAAATGCCCACAAGCCTGCAGCTCTTCTGTGTTACAGTTTTTTGCATTGAATACTACCCGACTTCTTTTGAAAAACAGCTGTCTGTAAAAATCGTCTCATTGCTGTGGTAGCAGTGTTCTTTTCCTTTTCTTTTCAAGCCCATAATTTTCTGCTCCAGTTTTAGTCTCTACTTTGCTGCTTCTGCCCATTTCCAATGGTAATTCTTATTCCTCTTTTGAGACCCATGAGTCAGATGACATTATAACTGGTGCGTGCAGTTTTATGAACAGTAATATAATTTTTTTCATTTTTTCCAAGTATTTTCATTTTTCAGCCATTTCAACTCTGTATACTCTTGTATCCTAATTCCTTTCATTTTCATGCTTTTAGTTGTTTATGTTAATTTGCATGCCTCCTTGTATTAACAGCAGAAACCTCTCTACCATGGTGTAAGTTCTGTGTGTCTTCCTTTTGCCTCCTCTGCCAGAGAATGCCAGCACACACTAAACATGACCCAGGACCTGGCGGGCAATAACGATTCGTTCAGACAGTTTGAGGGTGGAGTCAAGCTGGGAATTGGATCCTTCAATCTGGTAATACTGGCATCAAGCGTGTGTTTTCGCAAACCAAAGCCATGAAGCAAATGAAATGGAAAATATTGGAAACCAGTGACTTTGGCTTGAGAAGATGTAACGGCATCTGTCACTGATGTTCGTCCCTGGTTAATGCTTGGCTGTTTTCCTGTGCGCTCGGCCGGTTGTACGATTTCATCTCGAGCGTCACGGGAGCGGCGTGCGCTCAATCTGACTGTGAGAGACGCGCTGGTCCGTATCCAAAGCGTTTCTGCCTCTCCTTCCAGATGCTGTCTCTTCTGCCTGGCAGGATCCTGCGCCTGCTCGAGTTCATTGGCTTTTCAGGGAACAGAGTGAGTGAAACTTCCGTCTGCAGTGCATCACCCAGCATGCCTCTCTTCCTCCCCCATCCCAAACAAAACCTCCACGTGCTCTTCTCTTTATAACATACATCATTATTGCCTTAAACAAAGAAACGACTCAGTGATTGAATATTGCTATTCAATCACTATTTTAAGGGATTTCTTAAATCATTTTCATCTCTGGACATCTTAAATAATTGAAAGGTTTGAACTGCTGTGATTTCAGAATATCTCAGCTGATCTCTGTATAGGGTTATTTCCCAGCTGATCTCTGTATAGGGTTATTTCCCAGTCTCTTCCATGGTTGCAAAATGCCTTCTTTCACATGGTCTAAGGAGGGCAGAGGGAAGGGCTAGACAGGCTAGCAATCAGTTGGTCCACCATTACATCAAGAAGCTGGCCTCCCTGAATATGAGGCCTGTTCAAGCACAGAGATCAGATAGACCTGCAGGGGCCTGGAAGGGGGCACACAGAGGAGATTTGTGAACGCTGTCAGCGTTTCACTGCCCTGCTTTCTGTCTGCAGGAATTCGGGCTGTCCCAGCTGAGAGAGGGAGCCGCCAGTCACAGCCTCCGCGCCATCCTCAGTGCGCTGACCCTGCTCCTCTACCACACCTACGTCACACTCATACTGGGTAAGACGCACCACATGCTCCTACTAGGGAATACTCATTTTGATGGCTCCAGCCAGCCACTCCACCGGTGTCATTTCTGCTCAGGAGCCCCCCCTTGTGGCAGAATTATTCGTCAATGTTTTGTATGAACCGAGCTATATTAGTTACGGCGGATTGAGCTGTTAAATTGAACACTGTGATGGGTTTGACCTCTCGTGACAGTTAATCACTGTCCTTTGTATAAACACATTTGACCTCGCTGTCTCAATGAATACTTTAATTGTGTGGTAAAATTCCATTAACGGAGAATTCATTGAACAGTCTTTTAATCGCAATAAAGTTGAATACTAGTCTGCACTACTAAGGTGGATTTTGGAGTGCAGTACTATAAAATACTCACTTGTTCTGTGTACATCAGTTTCATGTAGAATTTGACTTTGGATATTCAAGGACTAATTATTTGTTTTAAGGTAATATTTATTGCAACAGGGTATAATAATGTAATTGTATGCCTTGATATGATTTTCATAATTGCAGTGGTCCCTTTATCGTTTTAGCTCAGTTGTATCCCTGGAAGCTTGATAGTAGAAATGTGTTTTCGGGACATTGTACATGAGCAGTGTGTTCTCCTACTGTAGGCACTGGAGAGGGAAACCTGGTGGAAGCTGAGGCACTGTTGGAGCCCTACCTGGTCAAATTCCCCAAAGTTAGTATGTTGTCCACAATGCTGTCCACACTGTCATTGTTAATGGACTGCACCATGTTCCACTGTGTTTTAATGTGATCTCTTCATCCCTAACTTATAATGTTTTTTTTTTGTTTTTTTAGGGGTCCATTATTTTATTTTATGCAGCGAGAATTGCTGTGCTTAAAGGAAACTTTGAGAAGGTGGGTTTTGTCTTTTGAGCCAGGAGATTTGTCCAAGAAAAAACCTGAAGCTGGTGCATTGGAGTCGGTGTGGCTCAGAGTAATGCAGGTGAGGTAACTGGCGGTTTCTGTGCAGGCGCAGGTGAAGTTCCAGGAGTGCATCGCTGCGCAGCAGGAGTGGAAGCAGATCCATCACCTGTGTTACTGGGAGCTCATGTGGTCCCACTCCTTCCAGCAAGAGTGGCTGGAGGCCTACCGCTACGCGGACCTCCTCTGTAAAGAGAGCAGGTGGTCTAAGGTACAGTCTACCGTCCAAATACCAGTGTGCATGCATCTCTACCAAACGTTCACAACAGTTCCAAGATATCCCACTCAAATTCCACACCTAAAAGTGACAAAATGTCTGTCATTGCCACTGAACAACACCAGAACTTCTCAGCAACTTTAGTAGTGACTGGAGCTCCTTAGTGGAACCAAAAAGGCAAAGTGTGTGGTCTGTCTCCCTAGTCTGCGCAAGTGCACATTTTGTGACGCAGCATGGATGTCTCTTCAATGTTATGTTAGGAAAGTTAATAAGTCATCAAATGCATATTTTTTTCCCCAATGTTTATGTCTCACATGCACAATCAGGTTTCCATAGGTCTGCGTTGATATATACAGCTGACACATACCATTAATTGTAAAGTCATATTGAAAGAGATGAATATAAGAAGTAATTGCAATATAACAATAAACATTTCAGTAAATGTTATTTAAAGGCAAACAGTTGGTTGTAAAGCCTGTGTTTTATGCACAACTGACCAGCCACTTGGCAGCAGTGAGAGATTTACAGGGGTGCTGCTCAATACTAACCCTGTGTAAAAACCTCACCCTTAAACAATTTAGTGGTCGACAAGATAACCCTGAGGACCCACTGTGTTTATTCTCTTATTCACCTTGTGACATATTTGCAGAATTGTGTTTTTCCTCATTGTGACTATTTTTGTGTTTTCAGTTTGAGCTTCTGTCCTGTGTAAACAGCTTACCATGTGCTTTTCATAATTGATCTGTCTCTCTGCGCAGGCTATTTATGTGTATCAGAAAGCAGCAATTCTTAGCATGCTCCCTGAGGAGGATGTGAAGAAAACCGGGGAAAATATTGTGGAGTTATTCAGGTGAGTGAAGTGCACTCTACTCCCACCTCTGACGCTAGTGGCCCCGGTGGTCATTATTCAGCAGTGAAGCAAGATACATGTTTGTCAGATATTTGAGAGGAGAGAGAACTCTGGTGACCATAACCAGGGCTTTGGCCCCTCCCGTCTCCCTCCACAGCACTTAATAACCGCATCTAGAGTAACAAATGTAACCTGGCAGGGATGTTTTCTGAAGATGGCATATCTTGTCACCGTAAGCATTGCAGTTTAGGAATGTCATTTACTTATCTGGTCATAGTTTCTGGTGCGTGTTAAAATGCTTGTACAGGTAGTTGAAAGGAAATGGCTGTTCTGGGGGGCTGTGACTACCTGAAATAGTGATTTGGAACGTACTGAGTGTGCTGATGGGGTCACTGCAGGCAAGTGGAGGGTCTGAAGCAGAGGCTTGCAGGCAAGTCCATCCCGACTGAGAAGTTTGCCGTGAGGAAATCCCGGCGGTACTCCTCACCCACCCCAGTAAAGCTGGTGGTCCCAGCACTGGTGAGCGGCTCCCTTTCCACATTCTGTGTCATGATATCACCACAGATTCACATATTACCCTGTATCCCAAATGCACTAACTGGAAGACAACAATGAATTCTGGCACAGTGAGTTCTGAAGAAGACTATCCAGAATGAAATGTTCTAACACAAGGACAAGGTGTCCAGGGACAACGTAGTCACTATAATTTATTTGTAAAGCAGATACACTTTTCCAGAGAGATGTAAGAGGCAACCATGGCAAGACACATTACAGACACATAAGTGCCTAGCAATGATCTGTAAGAGTAACATTATATCAGATTTAATTCTTGGTTGTAATGATGAGGTGCTGGGTATTTGGCACAGGACTGTTGACAGGGCTTGAATCTCAGAAGGCTCAGAGGGGCTGACTGTGACTTTGTGTGCGTGTGAATGTCTGTCCCCTTGCCCTGACAGGAGATGATGTATGTGTGGAATGGATTCACCATCGTTGGCAAGAGAGTGGATTTGACGGAAGGGCTGCTGATCACCATTGAGAAGGCAGAGCAACAGCTGAGTAACGACCCCAGTGAGTGACAAGAGAGGCGGGATCAGTCGCTATAACGCAGAGGGCAGCATAGGTGCCATATAACACACAGCATGTACACCATATTACACAGAGCATGGCATGCATTACATATATCACAGAGTGTGGCATATGCGCCATCATGTCGTTATATCACTGATATGGAAAAGTCTGTCCTGTCTGTGTCTATCCTGGTAATCGGGGGTCCCCTTTGTTTGTGTGTCTAGATCCCACTGAGTACCACCCAGATGACCAGTGCCTTGTACAGATGTTGAAGGGACTCTGCCTGAAGCATCTGGGCCGGCTTCTTCAAGCAGAGCTGTGCTTCACACAAGTGCTCTCCAGGTACCCAGCACTAACCTGAGAAAACGCACCACTAACAGGAGCGCATTGTAATCAGTTAGCAATTATAGCATTATATCTAAGTAATCATTTCAACCTTCACTGATTGTAGTTAATTTTTAGTGCATGTGTGCAAATTACAGCAAAATGACTAGTGTTTTAAGTAAGACACATTAAAAATATTTGAAATCTTTGCAAAATTGTAAAAATCATTCAAAACTTGCACTGTCAGCTGTAAGTGTTTGCATGTGTGTCTTTTCAGTGAGAGGAGAATAAGATATGATCACTACCTAGTGCCGTTCACCCTCTACGAACTGGGTCTTCTGTACAAACAGCAAGGCGACTATCCCAAGGCAACAAGGTTCATAGAGAATGCAAAGTAAGTTCCTACATTTGTGTTCTCAGGACAGACATCAGACTGTGGCTGTAATATATGGTTAGTCAGTGTTTAACTTGTGTTTAATAATTAACAATTACAAAACAGTTGTGTCCATTGTATCTTTTCTGTGGATCTTATCAGTTTCATCAGGGATGCTAGGGGTTACAGTTTTAGGGAGCGATTTGGCCAGAGGAGGGACACTTTTCACACTGTGCTCAGAATAGAATTTAGAGCCAATAACGCAGCAGGAAATGTCGTACCTCTTTTCTTATGTATTGCTAAAGCTGACTTCACTTTGTGGACAGAAGTGTAATTTAATATAATTTCATCGAAATGTGGACTTTTGTACACGAAAAGAACAAAAGCCAAAAAATCTTTTTTTGTACGAAATGATCCTTTTGTGTATGTAAATTCTTAAGTTCACGTAACTACATTTCTCTGTTTTATTAAGACTTTGTGTAATAAAGCATTGGTGTTTCCCAAAAAATGTGTACTAGCGAGCATAGCATCATGTAGGTCATATGTGATGGGTGGGTCATGAGTTTTAGTTGGGTCACATTTCATGCATGTTGCATAGGAAATATTGCATGGCATGTTGCAAAGCGAATATGAGAGAATATGAACCTCCTTCATCTGCTTGCTTTACAGGCTGAATTACAAGGACTACTCCATGGAGTCCAGGTTACACTTCCGTATCCATGCTGCTCTCAGTAGCCTGAAGGGCTCCCCGGTCTCCACCCCTTAACCACCGTGCCATCTGCAGGTTTCCAAGGCAACCGAGAGGCCATTTCACCTCAGAACTTTTCTCAACTGTACCCTCCTGTGCTCTCCATTATTTCCTTTGAAGGTTGTTAATTTAGTTTTGCAAAAAAAAAAGAAAAAAAAAACTTCAGGAAGAAGAAAGATATTTATTGCTATTTTTTTGTCTCAGAATACAAGTTATAAAGTACGATAAGAGAGAAGCTGGCAAGAATAAGACAGGAAACCATAAATATAAAATACACTTTTGTTCATGCACACTGCTGACGTCTCATTCTAGTTTTGTGCCACAAAACCAAGAACCCCAGATTCAGCAGTTGTATTGTTTGGTAATAAAAAAACACTTGAGAATTCATACTGTAAGAGATTGGAACAGTTGAGGTGGAGGGTAAACAGGACCCATATGTTGACCCATAAGACATTACCCAAAAATATCTGTTGATGGGAAGCAATCCACTCTGATGCAAACAGTAAGTAATGTGTTTGCCTTTAATCATTACAGCAGCTCTACGCCTTGTACAGCGTAGCTTACACTTAATGACACACAATCTTTGAGCTGGAAATAAATGTACCCCCTGACACAGCTTCCTTTTAGTTTCAGTTGGTAGATCGAGTTGAAGATAACCTATTTTCGGCTCAACTGTCTTCTGCCAGTCCTGTGCCTGTCTCCTCTGGCAGGAAGCTAAGGGTCTACACATTTGACCTCTGGAGCTGCTGAAATGCAGCAAAGATGGAGGTAGCACTACTTACCACACTCTCCTCTGTTCTTAAAGAGCCCAAGGTCAAGTTAACAAGCTGTAGACCTAACTGTGGCAACCTCAAAATCATTTTGGTTCGTTTTTGGGAAGGGGAACCCCTTGGGTTTGTGTGTCCCTGTTTAAAACCTGGCCCACCACAAAGTGTTCAGGCGTGAGAGAAGAGCAGTAAAATGCAGGCAGGGGATCTCCTGCTCTCTGAAACCAAAGAGCGAAGTGCTTGGAAAGATTGTCAGCTCAGCCTTCTTCCTGTTGTGACGAGCACAGGCGGCTCAGGAAAGAAAACCGCGACAGAAGGGGCATTGCCGGTATTTGCACATTTGACCGTTTTTCAATCATGTTTAGCACATTGTATATTCGTGTTTCATAGTGGAACGCTTCTTCGCATTACTCCACCAAGGGAGTGGTCCTCAGTCCTTGGAAGCTGAGACATTGGTCAGTTTACACTCCACAATGATGATTTCCATTAGTTTGGTGTTGTTTTTTTAGTTATTAATAACCAATGGAAATTGTTTCCATGTCTTTAAGGAAATGAAGTTCAAGGGTTTCCTTTAGGATTTGGTTACACAATGAGCTATATTTGCTGTTCTGTCTACCTACCTTATGTGTTCTTCCATTTGTGAGAACGAAGCAAAGTGCTCAGTTTGGTACCAGAACAGGGCCTAATGCGGGAGTGGTGGCATGTTGTCACAGTTTAGTACATTAAATGGCAGTCTATGTGAATGTAACTTGCTGTCTTTCTACCTGACCAAATGTGTGTGTCTCTGTGCTTCTCTCTGTGTAATGTTTCAAGAATATAAGGTTTTGCAGGTGTCACAAGATGTTATCACACTTTAACAGGATAATGTTTAATGGTATAATGGAAGGACTTGTCAAGCTAGTGCAATAATTGCAGCATTTGAATAGTCTTTAATACATGTTAGTGCTGTCACTGTTTTTTAAACTGACATTGTAATACTGTGATGTGTTATGGTGCCTAGTGCATTGTACACAGTAATAGCAGTAACATGACAGTAGCCATTTCCAGAAAAAATTATAATAGCAATAATAATCAGGCAACAGTAGTCCATTGAATATCCCTACCGAGTGCATTTATTTTATATTGCACATAGTTCTACACATTGGCCTTTTATTTAGGTCCCAAATAAACACATTTGCCATGGTGTGGAAGGAGGGATTATTCCTATTTAGGGAACAAAAGTGACAAAAGAAATAAAAATAAATACTTGATACATAGATTTTGGGTAATAGAATTGTTAATAATTTCACGTTTGTGATGCAAAAATGTAATTTTTTCCTTTCAAAGAGGCACGTTGTCAATTTCATGTCGGTCTCTGATGACTCCTCTATGCAGTGCTTCTGATTGAAGCAGAACTGTTGGCCAATCAGTAAACTGACACTGTGAGATTCACAATCTGAGCTTGCTCTCAACACAAACTTACAGTCCAAGACCAAGGCTGAGATTCTAACTACAGTGCACTTTGCTGTGTACTCTGGAGAACAAAATTAGGCATACGTTCCACTTGTAGTTACTTACACAGCATTTGGCAGTCGCTGAAATTAACAAAAAATGGTGTCTAAGAAAATGTAACATTGCTTATATACAAAGTGTGTTGCTGGAAACTTGAATTCTAATCTTACAGACTATTCTGTACGAAACAGAGCTTGAACTCAAACATTTCTGAGGAGTTGTACGATAACAATTTTTAGAGAGCTGTTTGAATGAACAAGAACACTTGTTCTGGTAATATAAGAATAAAATCTGAAACTCTTGAAAATCTGTAAATGTATGTTATATATTTTCAGTCAAATTACCCATTTAATTCCAAGTAATGTACAAAGTCATTATAAGCCATTAAGTAGTCGCTGCTTATCTAATATACATGCAGTATGTGTTTATACAGTATAATCTTTATTTTGGAATAGATTAATGTAATATTCAGTCTTTCAAGAACAAGTAGGTCTCATATATTACAATAGATTTATTTTATATACATACTTTGAATGGACTGTGTAAAACTTCCAGAAAACACTGTTTCTGCTGTTTTTTTTGTTTGTTTTTTTTTAAAGAATAACATATACTGTTGTCGACATGAAAACAAATGGAATCAATCAAGATAATTTTCTATAGAGAACACAAAATTGATATATTGCTTATTTATGTTGTATTTCACTGTATTTCAAAGTCAGCTATTTTCATTTTAAGAGAAGACACTTCATAAAGGTATACAAACATGTATTTCAATGTTATCCGCATCTCCCTGTAAATGATATCATACAAAAGCTCAATATATGTCGAAGACAACCATGTTAACGCACAGAAATGATAAGGGTTATTTGTTTTAGAGGTGTGTTGAATTTTGTTCACATGCACACTGAATGAAATCCTCTAAAATCTTGTGTTTAGACACAGTACCAGTCCCTGAAATGACAACTGACTCCACAGCTTGGTGACATATAGTAATATTTCCATCACTTTAATGACTGATATGTTTTTTTGTTGCTGCTCCCTCTGCACTCACAAGAGGGCACTGTTGAAAAAGACATGAAGCTTGAGCTCTGCATACTGGGAACTCTAAAGTCTCTGTATGCAGTATGGTACTCACACGGCATAGGAAAACGCTTCAACCTTTCCTCCACTTAACTACATTAAGTATATTTATTTAAAGTTATTAATAAGACTGCTGCTTTGATGCATCTGTACTGTATCGCGCAGGGCTTTGGAGTAGCTAGTACCTGAAAACTGCCATGTTGAGAACCCCAGATCTTCCGCTGATCTGGTAAGGTGCTGGAGACACAGGTTCAGTCCCATTCAGAAGCTGTCTCATGACTCTTCACAGCTTCATATTTCCCCAAATGACATTCTTCTGTTTTTTTTTTGTTTTTTTTTGGGGGGGGGGGGATTCTTTGTTTCTGTTTTATGCGCATTTATGTGTAATATTCATTTTCGTTATGGCTTTTTCATATTTAAGTTCAAATTTTCTTTTTAATGATATTACTACTCTTTTGACATCAGTGCCTGTTGTCTGTAAATCACATTTTGAAATGTTAAATATATATATATTCTGCTCAACTCTGTGTATTTTGCCTGCTGTGCAGTGTAGAATTCAGCTTCAGGGTCCTGAACAATAAAGCCATGGGTTTGAGTAACCAACACCAGGATTTTGCTTTCTTATTGTGAACAGCAACTATAAAGTAATAGCATGTTTGCCAACCTTTGACCTTAATAACTTCCTCAATGCATTGTGGAAGAATGTCTATTAGTTTCTGGTAGAAAGCTGGTAGTGTTGTGACCTACTCCTTCTTTAAAGCATCAGTAAGCAGCACTTCTGAAAAGGGCCATCTTGGCCATGCTCTACTTCTGCATTCTAATCCATCCTGAAGATGTTCTCTTGGGTTGAGGTCAGGGCTATTGGCCAGCTGTTAAAATATTCCACTGTTATTCTCAAAACCATGTGTGTAGACACCTGTACTCACACTCATATTCCCGCAAGCAACCAGAGTGTCCAATGACGTTTTGTAGGCTAGAACACTACTGTCATCAAATCAAATAAGTGGAACAGAGGCCCACACCCATCCCTGTAACCATGGGAACTTCCCCCAAACCAACATAATAGGCCCTCTTAGTTTTTAACTCAGTAGTAGATAGTGTGTCTTTAGTTTTGGTGTGAGACAAGCTGGCCATTTTAACAACTAAATGCAATTGATAAACTGCCAACAGGGAAAAACAAAAAACCTTTTTGTGTTGTTCCCCAATGAATAGCAGTGTCCTAATTATTCATACCAATGAATGCACAGCTTACATTTAAATCCACCTTTAGGTCAAGTTAAACATAGTGTCCCACAAGTCTCAGTCTTAGAGACTTTATTCTTCTCCCTATACATGCTGCCACTTGGAGACCTCCTCTGTATTCAGGGCATACATTTTTGTTTCCAAACTGAGGATACACAGTGATATGTATTGGCAAAGCGAGGTGAATATCTCCAGATCTCCAGAGTTGAAGCATATCTCAAAGAGACAAAAGTCTGGATGGTATCACACTTTCTGCTTCTAAGTACACAAAATAGGAATGATAACCCTTCAAAGACAACTCACACAAGCACCAAGGTGTCTGGGTTAGTTTTGAGCCAGTCAATGGACAAACTGCCCAAAAACTGCTACCATGGTTGTAAATTGTGTCAGTTTCATCACGATACACTTTCTTGTGTGTGTTTTTATTATTATTGTAATATGTGTACGAGGCATAAGACTTAATAAATTAGCAAGAGAGGCCAGAGAAGACAAGTATATTTAACACCTGTAACGTATTTTCAGATGATGCATAGATATTTTGCACATTGCTCCATTACAGACACATTTTGAGAGGTGTCTGTAATGGACAAGTGTCACTGCAGGTTGGATCTATCATGGTCCTTCTGCTGTCAAATACAAATATTTCCATCTGAGATACGTTAATGCTCCTGTCTTGCTGATTTACTAAGTCTTATGCCTAGTACACATATTACAATAATAATAAAAACACACAAGAAAGTATATCGTAAATGAAACTGACACAATTTACAAGTGGGCTACCATGGAATTTATCATAAACATGCACGCTGTCGTCACTGTTCAATAAATTCCTCATAGTCCACATCTGTCCATCTGTCACATCTGTTTAACCGACCTGTTTTTCATCATTGTATGTTGCTTCTTGACAGATTTTCTTCTTGAATTGTTAATGTTTATTGGCTGCCCCCATGACTCACGAAAACTGACAAATCAATTCTAAGAAGATTTCTTTAGCCAATGCACAATTTCGGCGCACACACATGCAACTTCAACACAAATCATTGAAAACTTGTAAGGATATTCAAAGAGCTAAATCATGGTTAAAACTGTAACGTGTGTACACCCAGTTCACCGCACTTTAATCGATTCATGACGAATATTCATATTTTTCGACTTATAAACGAAACTTCCAAGAAATGTAGGCTACATACATTGGGATTGCACGTTTTGTTGGCTACATTTTTCAGGCTCACACTACACATGTTTCAGGGTGGGTTATTTGAACAAGCCAAAATTAGGCAATTGTCTCGCAAATCCATCAAAAGAAAAAAATCTAGCAGGTCAGGATCTGATATTCAATATATGCGCACATACAGGCTGCGCATTGCTACGAGAAAGGTGGCTTCGTTTTTGGTTCAAAGGGGGACAGGTTGTGATGTCACCCGTTGCAAGTAGCCTTCATACTGCGCACTTGCTGTGGAGATGCTCTGCTTGTTCACGGGCATCGTCTTAGAACAGGCGCTATACTTACCCTTAGATCTGTACCTGCTGTGGATATGATCAACGATCAGATCTAGTGATGACCACACAAACTGTATTTACTACAATCAGCACATCCCGGCCAGATATTGGCACGTTGATCTGCTCAGCACCTGCTTTGATGTGACTGTCATAAAGCACGCAGAAATAGACGTGTTTAGGGCTCCATGTTGAGTGGAATTCTGGGCAGATTCACTGACGCGCATTCAGTGTAGGTCGCTTTAAATGGCACAGTGAGTCGCACGAGCCCCTGGCTTAGGTTATTTTAAATTGAACGTGGGCCCGCGTGTCTGACGCCCGACAACAGAGCCTCTGGCTAATCTCATTCGCTGTTCCCCATGAGATAACTCATATGCGCAGACCCCGAGGATTACAACGCCCAACATCATTTACAAAACGCCCCAAGCACCGTTTTTGCAGCGTTGCAGATCTGCGCAGTTTATATGCGTCCTAAATATTTACCTCTAAACTGAAGCTGATTCGTCATTAAAATCCGGACTATATTTTAAAACATAGTTTACAATGCACTGTAGTTATATGACATATTTTAAATAAAAATTTTAATTATCTATTTAATTATTTGTAGTATTTTTTTGTTTATGTTAATCGCCTACGAAAGTGCTGGAAGTGAAACCTGAGATGAAGGACTGCTCGTTTGCAGTCTGTCAGCTCAGCTGAATATTAGGGTTGGGGAGAAGAGCAGAAATGGAAGGGAATAAGGACGAAGCAGAAAAATGTATTCGCATAGCAACCAATGCTCTTGGAGTAGGAGATAAAGAAAAGGCTTTGAAATTCCTCAATAAAGCGGAGAAACTTTATCCGACTGATAAAGCGAAAGGTAAGCAAACCGTGATAGCCGGCTCTGTATTCCGAGAGGTAATGTTAGCTATGTAGCATAGCTAGCTAGGTGGCTACCTAGCTGCTTTAATTGTAACTTGCTAACCAGCTAACGTTAGACTGTTTATTTCCAGAAATGCGAGCTAGAGTCGGTTGGCCTGCTATCTACTGTAGTTGGTTGGTTATAAGTACGATCAATGAGGCTATCCGAAGATGTCGATGTCAGGGTCTTACTGTTTGAACCTAGCTAGCAAACGAGCTGCTGTTGCCATTTCAGATAGACCTAGCTACCTGGCAAGCTAAGGACATTAGCCAGCTAATTTGTTGCTTAATTCCCAGACTGGGTACACATCTAGTTGGCCAATTCGGTCGGTTGGTAGTTGGATAAACAAAAGCTCTGTGACTCGACATTCTACATTAGCTAGTAAGTTACTGTCTGCTAACTAGCTAGCTACGTACGTGTCTAGATTTAATTAGCTAGGTACAGTGTTGCATCATTGACAATGGGGGGTGGTTGACTTGGATTGTTGGCAAGATAGGCCACTGTTCGTAATGACATGTGACATGTGTAGTAAATTGTAATTTTTCACGAACATCATGGGAACGGGAAATTTCATTTTTTAACCAACTGGCTCGCTGGCTAATGTCGCTAAACTATCCCAGTTTGCCCTCTTGTACTGCGATAAAGGTTCTAGATGAGGAATGTAAACCCCCACGTTAATCCGTTTAAAATCTTTTTTCGTGTTTATCATCGATGGTCACACATTCCTGCGATATTGCTGGCCAGACAGTTACTGAGATGGATTCAATTGGGTGAAATGATGAATTGATATCTTCTGAATTAATCCTGCCAGGTGATTCTGACCTATGTAGCTAGCCACATTTGAGATGGGGCTGGCTAGTAGCTAGTATGTTTAATTTTTACGTCTTGCTGTAAAAAAAAGTAGCCGTTAGCTGATCATTAGCAGAAAAGGTAAGGCTGACGATGTTTATTCAAATAGTTTGGCAAGTAAGGGACGAACCTTGTGGCCATCCACTGCAGGTGCACATTATACACTGTTGTCCCAGGGACAGCAACACACGGGCCTGGTCCCACTGGTAGTATACGACAGACACGCAAGGTTTAGTGATCAACCCCCCCAGTCACCAGCTCTACAGAGGTGGGGTCAGTTCAGTTACAGGTCTGCCTCATTTAAGTGATCTAATTTCAGCTTATTAGTTTTCAATACAATATTAAAATATGATTCCACTTCCAGTCACTCAAATTCCTGCTCAGTTTTAATTCCAGACAGTGGGCAAAAAGTGAATTGGTGAGGGGAGCATTGAGCGCGTAGAGGTTTTGAATGCAGTTCCCTGTGAGTAACTTTTGGACTGTTCTTATGTAACATTGTTTTTTTTTAATGAAGAACTCAGTTCAGTTTGATTTCACATGTCTCCTGTCAAGGGGCATATCCACTCTCTTATGTTAACTGCAGTTTTATTCAAATAAGGTTAACAGCTGACCTTAGTTGTCATGACTAAGGTTTTTTTCTATGCTTAATTACTGTCATAAAGAATATCTCCTGTTGTTAGAGGGTTCTCGGCAATAAATCTGTGGAAATTGAAAGGCTCAATAAATCGTTCACTGTTCTGAACCTCATCACACAAACAGAAATATGTCAGGGAACTTGTGGTTTCAGGTGATTGTTTTGCATTAGCAGATCTGTTGACATTTGTAATATCATAGCTCGTGATATTACATATGTGAAATATCCAAGTGTGAATATTGCTGCCATGCTCAAGATGTAACCGTTGATGATTTTTTATCATTAATTTAATTAAATTTTAGATGAAATTTGTCTAGTCAAATACAGGTGTAGCTAAATGTACCTGATACAAAATCTAAGACTAGGTGGGCTTTTAGACAGGCTACACAGCCAAATGGATTACTGCTGTCCCTTTGTATTCAGAGAATTGCTCAGACTGGTGCATATAATATTGAGTTTCACTGACATTACCTCAGATTAGATTGGCATGTGATGCAGCCTTCATTAAAGGATTGGTTACCGTTGATGCGATAGCCTGCGAAAGGCAGGAGGAGGGTGGCAGTCCCGCCGTTTCTGAGCGCGCGCGTGTGCGCCGCCGCCTCCGTTTCAGTGCTGCTGGACGCGCTGATGAGGAACGGGAACTCTGCCGGGAACGGAGTGCACTGCAGGAGGCGGGCGGAGAGCTCCGAGAGCAGCCAGGCCAGAGCCCAGAAGGACAGCCAGGATGCGGGGGGAGCGGAGCCAGCCAAGGGCTTCAGCAAAGAGCAGGTGGAGGGGGTGCAGAGGTGAGTGCGGCACTGCCTCCTACTCCACTGTGTGTGTGTGTGTGTGTGTGTGTGTGTGTGTATGTGTATGTGTGTATGTGTATGTGTGTATGTGTGTGTCTGTGTGTGTGTCTGTGTGTGTGTATGTGTGTGTGTATGTGTGTGTGTATATGTGTGTTTATGTGTGTGTGTGTGTGTGTGTTACTTTGCATCCATGACTTACTTTGCACAGCAGGCCACTCTCAAACAGGGATGTGAATGATGAGCCAGCTGTGAATGGATAACAGCCCTCGCCCACAATGAGAACAGTGAGAAAATATGATTGTAATAACAGTGGATCTGTGGCTAATATTAATGAAGACTTTTTGGCCTTTTTAATCACAGCAAGCCTGCATGCAACAGGTAGTAGGCTGAGAAAATGAACTCTTCCCAGAATACACTATCAAATTCCATATATATGTTTTTTTTTTTCTTCATAAATTAGTTAATATCAGATTATTGGAAACAAAGCAGTGACTAGCTAATGGCTATGGGCTACAGGCAGATGTAGGTTAGTAGCTACCATGGAACTGCCAGATGTCTGTCTCTTGGGGTGACCACATACTGTTTTGCCACATAACGTAAAAGAAGTTATTTAAATTATCAGTAGCGCCAGTAGATAGCAGAGTGGTTAACCAACATTTATTCATCTAAGTACATGACACAGATGTGTGTTTCCTGTGAAATACACTGAGAGAATTGTACGCATGCAGTCTCAGGAATGGTTTTTACACCCTCATATCCACAGTGAAGTATCAGGTCATTGCACACAAAGCTTTGCTGTTTATTTACATTGCACATTTTAAAATAATCGTTATCATGTTCTGTGGTGACCTTGTTTCTGAATGTTTAAACAATAGCAGAACAACATTTCTGTTACAGTCGTGAATGATGCATTAGTATTATGGCAAGATAGGGTGTCCTCAATAGATTAACTACACTCGCCATGAGTGTGTTCTGATTGGGGGCTCATTCAGGTCCAAAGTTCTCCCTGTAACCAATTGTCTTTGGCTCGGAGAGCCAGAGCGTAGGAAGAGCTCTCTCATCAGATGATTTACATAGCAGTGTCACTGAGGGCCAGGGAGCACTTTGAAATGCAAACTACAGTTGTAAGTCACATGTGTTCAGTGTTTAACTTGGACTGAGTGAAGGCATTCACTGTGTTGTATTTCTCCATCCATCCAGGATTAAGAAGTGCAAGGACTACTATGAAGTTCTGGGGGTCAGCAAAGAGGCCGGCGAGGATGAGCTGAAGAAGGCCTACAGGAAGCTGGCGCTCAAGTTCCACCCCGATAAGAACCATGCTCCAGGAGCAACTGAGGCCTTCAAAAGTAATGAAGCCTCCCACACCAATGCAGTGTCTTCCTCCACCACTAGGGTGCAGTAATGCCCTCCTGTGGGCTGCAGTTGAGCATCTTTTTGGTGTAGAAGGTATAGACATGACACAAAGTACAGTGTGTCACACGGTGCTTGCATATATTGTGCACACAGAACCTGGCCAAATTCTTAAGCTTGGCTTCCTTCAGCTCTGTTTGTGAAAACAATATTCCTGCTCACAAGTGGAATACTTCCTGTGAAGAATAGGATAACAAATCAAACCTGAAATGAACGGAGTACTTGTCAGCCGAAGCATTTTCCGTTCTATGACAGTGAAATACGTGGATTGAGTTGGCTGTTGAAAAGATGACTGTGAACTGCCGTGTACAATATGTGCAGCATTTTCAGTCCCTTTCAGTCGCCCGAGTGCAGAACATTGTGGCAGGGCTGGTTATGAGTCCCACTGGCTGAGATGTGAATGGTGTGCGTTATGTGCCCTCAGAGATCGGCAACGCGTACGCGGTGCTCAGTAACCCTGAGAAGCGGAAGCAGTACGACCTGACCGGAGGAGAGGACCCGGTCAGCCCGGGCCACGGTCACGGAGGGTTCGAGTTCCACAGGGGATTCGAGGCAGACATCACCCCTGAGGACCTTTTCAACATGTTCTTTGGGGGCGGATTCCCTTCCAGTACGTCTGCCGGTTCCTGGGTGCAGAGGCTGGGCTGGCCCTCCCCAGCCTCTGATTTACCTAGCACAGTACTGATGTTTTTCAGGAACTAGCAAGTTGACATACTCTACTTTCAAATGATGTATTAGTAGGCTATATTTTCTAAAATAGCAAGTAGCTGGAAGTGGTTGAGGTCTCTGTGCTATCTTTGTAGTGCACTTTGTGGAACTAATAAGTTACTCGGAATCTGATTGTCTCATTAATTATTCATGTGTTTTTCAGTGATACGTAGGTAGCATTTCTCAGAATCCCTGTGGAGGCAGGCTGAAAGACTGGTTTACCACACTGCAGGCGAGTGACTGTCTGTGATTGTCTCCACAGCTGCTGCACACACCTACAGCAATGGCAGGCCACGGTACAGCCAGCATCATCCGAACCACACGCGGAGGGAGAGGCAGGAGGAGAGAGACGTACGTACGGCCGCCCGCTGTCCTCGCACACACAGCACACTGCACACTGAGGTTTCATTAAGAGACTGGGTTTGTTCCTGCTGGAGGCCCTGGTGCCCGCAGCTCTCACTTCCTGTCAGAGCAGGGGCAAATCATGTGACCGCAGCGCTCCGCTTCGTCTCTCTGTTTCAGGGCGGCTTCTCCATGTTCATCCAGCTCATGCCCGTCCTGGTGCTGATCCTGGTGTCCATTCTGAGCCATCTGATGGTGTCAACTCCCCCGTACAGCCTCTACTCGAGACCGTATGTACCCTCGCTGAATCAGATGCCTACGGCATGAGGAACGAACCCTCGTGATTGGCCTAGTCCAAGATTAGAATAACTGAACTCACAAAAGCATTTGGTTGTCTGATTGAACCATTTATCAGTCATCCCTGGAAAGACCATATTTGTAAAAGCCTATTGGTATGTTGCATGGCAATAGTAAGTGTTGGCAGTGGTTCAGTCTTGAGCATATCTTTAACTGCAATGCACAGTTAAACAGATGATTATCACCTCAGCAGAGGTATGTATTGAATACTGTGTTTGCTTTGTGTGCAGGTCCACAGGGCATAATGTGAAACGGCAGACGGAGAACCTTCGTGTCAATTATTACGTCACCCGAGAATTCAAATCAGAGTACAAGGGGGCAGACCTGAAGAAAATCGAGAAGGATGTGGAGGAGGAGTATATTTCGAATGTCAGAAATAACTGCTGGAAAGAGAGGCAAACAAGTATGTTTCTTCCATTCATTTGAAATGACATTTTGTAGTTGCTTACATAAAAAAACAACCTGAAATGATCAGAATTAGTTGATTAAGCTGTCAACATTAAATGGTAAACATTAAAAAAATTAATTGAAAACTGGATTTATTACCTTGTCTTATAAATGTAGTCAGCACACTTGTGCACAATACTTGTATCTCCTTCACCTCTTTGGAAAATGGTGAAACCTATACAGGGATGTAAACAGCCATTACCTTGTGTTCAGCAGACTTGTGACACCTCCCTCTTTTCCTCCTTTCAGAGACGGACCTGCTGTACGCTGCAAGGGTCTACAGAGACGACCGTCTGCGCAGGAAGGCGGAGCTCATGACCATGGACAACTGCAAAGAGCTGGACAGACTAAATGATCTGTACCGTGGGGGATGAGCCGGCCCTGTCTGGACTTTCTTTTAGAATATATATCAAATGAATAGGTATACTTACAAAAACTATGAACATAGCTCAGAGGAAAACCATCTTGGGGGAAAAAAAAAAACACAGGCCTTACTGTGGAAGTTGTTCTCTGTTGCCCTCACCTCCTCCACAGTGCTGCATCGTAGTTCATCTGAAGAAAAAAAAAAAAATCTCTGTTTAAAAAAAAAATGTGACCGCACCCTTTTCTTTTTGTTGGAATAAGGTACCTGGAATAAGATTACGCTTTTCTGAAAAACACTCCACCCCAGAGGCATGCTGTTGCTCTCCTTGGATTGCAAGGAGAACGCCTTTCTCTTTGCATTTCATGCTTTTGACTTCCTTACCTGGCTTCCTGTTTTTTTCTGTTCTGAACACATCTTTGGGTTTTTAGCAGAGGCTTGCTGAGCCCACAGACATGTTAGTGTGGAGGGCATACTGCCTCAGTCTCACGCTGTAACATAAGGCACCAAGCGGCTCTAACTCTGAGCCAGAACAGTGAAGGAAAGGTGACCACAGTCCGAACATGGGCCAAAGAGACAGTGCACTGAAACTCCACAGAGGATGGATATTTAACTGTTTAATTCACCAATTATGTACAAATGTTCATTTTGAATGTCTTACGTTAGAGAGTAACTATTGAGATATTTAGAAAACAAGGTTTGTCTCCATTGCCCGAATAATGATTTGAATAAAGTTTAACTTATTACTGAAATGTTTGTCAATAAGAAGTCTGATATTTACATTGATTTGTTTAATGTCTTGAGTCTTGTTTGTTTCATTCGGTATCACCTTAGTCATAGTTCCCTTGACCATTAGAATCAATCACCATGTTGTCAGTGGTGGTAACATTTAATGGCGCTGTAAAAGTTGGATATGTGGATATGATGCCCCTCGTTTCCATCAGCAGAGCAGAATATAGAGTCCGCACGGCTTCAGGAGTGAGAGTGTACCCTGGTGTGTCTGAAGGAAATAGCTGGATGTAAAAGTACAGCCATGGGAGACTACACTAGTGTTTCTCACATCCATTACCCCTAATCCATCTTTGCAATGCTGAGTATTGAACAATGCTAGTAGTTGCCAGAAGGTTATTTTTTGCTGGACAGGCTGCATGATTTGAAACCTGAAATCTGAATGAAGGTTCCTCTTCAGATGGTTTACAGTGCCGCAGATAACACGTGAAGTCTCTGACCAGATCATTTTGTGGCATTAAGCTACATGTAAGTCACATTTCCTGCCTTTGTTTATTCTTATCCAAAATTTAACCTTGCATACAATAATCTAAAGTGAAGTAACAGTGGCACACAATGTTTTGGCTGTTCGGAATGATGCAACACTGTTAATGGTTAATAAAGTGAAAAGACAAACTGCTTGGTTACACTAGAAAAATTGTCACTCAAACGACGGGAGAAAAACGTCTTGATAATATTGTGCTGGGTAATTGTTCAACACATTAGAAATACCTATTAAGCGTAAGCATTTTTCTACTACTGTATGTGTATCTGTCACAGTTGATGTGTATAGTCAGATAGTTTTCAAACAGGGACATCGTTATTCAGAGACAGAGGCCATGCTAACATGCTAACCATTTAGTCGACACCATGTCGCTTGTCGGGATATTTTTTCAACTGAGCTGCTGAGGATGATGATTATTTATATTATTACTATTTTTACTATGGAGATGCAGTGTAGATATTGTGGGGAAAGGTTACATTAAGTCCATTAAATGGAAGTATTTCTTCATTTGTTTTGTTCGTTTGCAAGCCAGCTTCACCACACACTGTGTGCTTGTGCACTCCCACGCATTTCTTCTCTTTGATGTTTCTGGATTGAAATCATGGATTACCCGAAGCTGAAGCAGCATTTCCCAGCAATGGGATGAACTTAGTTTGCAGAGGTCTTGGCTGTTCAAATGTCCAGAATTCTGTATTGACTGCAGGTAATCATTAATTTCAGTCAGCTCACTTGTCCTCACAGAGACTGCTGGCGGCCGTCAGTGGACAGTGGACTGAGCTACAATGAAGCTGGCTGTGTATCACCTCTTGACCACGTTGCTCATTGGATATGGAGTTACGGTAAATGTACAGCATATATATTGCTTATATATAATGGTGTTGCATCTCTGTTAGTGTGTTATTTTTTTGAAGTTATGACATAACTATTTGTGCCCTTAGAGGACAAGGACTTTGGTTCAGTTGTCCAACTACGCATTTCTTTTTTTTGGAGCATGAGATCCCCAGTCAAACTGTGCTATGCAGTCAACTTAAAGTTGGACTCAGTTGATAACATTTCTCAGTTGAATTTTTATGGGGTTAGTTCATTACTCAATTCACTTTTCATGATGCCAAATGAGGAAGTGTATGTTACTTTATACCCTTGTAGTATTTACTCCTTCTTTACCATGATCAGTGTCATTTTAGTAATTATAGACACTTGGTCTTACATTACAGTGGTACATATGTGCATGCATTGATAACATGGTAGATATGTGCATGCATTGATAACAGAATTTTATAATTGTGTTTTATGCCAGGCCAGAATTTTTACTTACAGCCATGACACACTAGCACATAAGCAAAGCTTAACATGAATGCTGGATATTTTTCTTTATCACTTCCTCGATAAAGGATCTGTACTTGTTATGATGCTTTACTCAGGAAAGCCCACTGGATGAAGATGTTGCTGGCCCCGGTCAAACAATTCCAGTCCAGTCTACTGTAGTTCCTGTGACAGCCTCTACCAGCCCGGTCTCTCCCACTTTGCCCCTCTGCAACTCCACTGTGGCCCCCACCACGGCCCCCACCACAGCCCCCACCACTACCCCCCCACCGCCCATGTTGCCCCCTCTCACTGTGAGGGACAATTTCCTGAGCTCAGAGCAGTGTCTGATGAAGCAGTTCACGCACTTGTCCTGCAGCAAAGTGTTCTGCCCCCCCTGGAGGCGATGTCTGAATGGGAGGTGTGAGTGCAAGCTGCCCTACCAGTGTCCCAAGACGACCTCGACATGCGGCACCAACCGCCGGACCTTCACGTCCTTCTGCCAGCTGAAGGCAATGGACTGCCTCCGCAACACTGCCTCCTTTTCCCACTTCGGCACCAACTGCAAAGGTAAAAAGCAGCTCCCTCCTCTGCGACTTACCTATAAGTGCTTGTTTTGACTTGTTTTTGTCACCGCCGCTGCTAAATGATAGGCTGTTTTCTTGATGCGTGTGTCTGACACCTCAGGAGAAGTTTTTGAGACTCGCCTGAGAGGTGACGTGGTGGAAGTGAAGATGCCAGAGGAGACCCTTCTCATCTGCAAGAAGGGCTGGCAGATGCCAGAGGCCAACGTTGTATGCAGACATGTGAAGAAACAGGATAAGTAAGTCTCGGTCTCTCCTTCTGCATTCATGCAACGTCCACCATATTTCTGCTGTGAAGATCAAATTCTGTGTGGTACTTGATCACTTCCCTCTTCCAAATCTCACTCCTACAAAGGTTTCATTTTTTGAGTGATGCGATTCTTCGTCCAAGCTGACGTTTTCTGTTGCATATTCAGTGCATTTCACAGGGCATTTTGAAGCTGCTTTTCCACAATTCAGGTGTGCAGAACAGTCAATGGAGAGCCAAGAGGGGCCAAGTGGGTTTTGGATAAAGGGAACATTAGAAAGCTAATGTCAAGCAAGGGAAGCATGTTAAAACAGCAGAACATTAGGAACATTAGGAAGCTTGAATGCAGTATGACAAAACGCTTCCACAAGGATAAAAGAAAACTACCCTTCTGAAAACTTTTTGATTTCCTATCATCTCAAAATAACCTACATTTGATTATCCCAAGCCAAAAACCAGGAAACTATCCAATGCTCCCAATAAGATTTCAGTAAAGGACAGCTCCATACACAAAGCTGAGTACTGAGAAAAAGAGTTTAAATGAGAACAATCTGGAATACCCACAGTGCATGTGTATGTATATAAAAACACATCCCAGTTTATAGCTGATGGTCTTTCCTTCCCTGTGTGTTTCACAGAGGTGCAAAGAAAGCCACGACTGTTGTTTTTGGAGAATCCAATGTGGAGGGGCCACAGCACTGTGTTAGCGTACACTGCACAGGCTTTGAGAATTCACTGGCTGAGTGCGCTTTCTATGACCGAAAACAAGTCCTTTCCCATGACGAGATTGCAACTGCCACCTGTTACGAAGGCGACAGAGGTGATTTCTCGTCTCCCGCAACAATTTCATCTTAATTGTGACTTTTGTTTAGTGCCAATAACCAACAAGGCTGCACATAAATAGAAAAAGGCATTTGGGGCCACATGGAGAGGCTGAGATCAGCACCACAACCGCATCGCGTGTTTCACATGTGCCTTGTTCTCCTTTCCAAAGCCTGCTCTGAGTCAGAGTTCCCCTGTGTGAATGGGAAGTGCGTCACCCTCACCAGTACCTGTGACGGAGTCAATGACTGCGGAGATGCCAGTGATGAGATGTGCTGCAAACGTGAGTTGGTTTCGGCCAGCTCTGCTGTTCAGATTCAGCGGAGTCGTCAGGTTTCTGCCCTGCTAGGAACTAATGGCAGGGACGCATGTGTTTAGCTCCATTTCATTGACTGACATTTATTCACTGAAAAGAGCTACGGGCTACTGAGCATGGCATTGCACAATATAAGTGTCAATAAGTCGTCTCTGTTCCTCAGAGTAATACCGAATGATTGTGTATGCTCCTTACTCCCCCTTGCCCTTCACTAAATTTTGTAAACCAAAGCTATGCTATAACTGAACTTCACTATCAGTGTTGTCAACACAGCGACATGTGGTGTTTTGTGTATCTGTTGTTACTCCTCTGTGAAATTATTATTAAGCAAACGTTGAACATAAAAAGCTTTTATGTATCTGTGATCTGTACCACGAGGTGTGATTTTATCTAATAGGCTGTCGAAAGGGAGGATTCCACTGTAAGTCTGATGTCTGCATACATATGGATTCTGTGATGGACGGCATTGTTGACTGTTTAGGAGGAGAGGACGAGATTAAAGGTAAATGGGTGTTTGATATATTTTTTCCTTTAAAATTTCATTGGAAAAAGAAAAAGCAAAATTCGGACTGTGTTAAGTAACTGTCATTGAATGTCTGTTTTAATTTGTGTGTAGTAAGCTAGTTCAACTGCAATGACTTGACTTTGAAAAACACCAGTACCCCCGTTTGCCACAACACAAGGCTAGATATGCTTTTGAGGAAAGATGGTATTTAGTCTCCTTTTTCTTTTTGCTTTAAGGTCGAACCTCCAAACACACTGAGAGAGCAGAATGGTTAGAACATCACAAAGGTCAGAATGTTTTCTCCTACTTTTCTCCTGGCTGGAATTCATACGCTTGTTTGTGCAGTAACAGTCACATTATGACACATAATTCATTTTCACAGGGAGAGACATCATTGCCTCCACAAAAGAGGGTAATGATTTTCTTTAAATTATTATGCTAAAAGTATTCACTGTCAGTGTATTACTTTGTAGTGATGTTGAGTGCAAACTTATTTTCTGTATCTTTTTTTCTACATTTCAGAGGTAAAAAATACCCGAAAAGAGATAGAGACATTAGTCTGTGGGAAACCTAATAGCCCCCTGTCTCCAACCACCAGTAGAAAAAGAAGGAAACGCGTTGTTGGGGGTGACGAAGCTGGCAAGGTGGCTAAGTGTTTTTGTACATTATGTTGGATTGATTTTAAAGATTTTACAGGGTGAACAGATAAAACCCCACAGCTTCCAGCAGCCATTAGACATGAGAGATGCACAAAACGAATTTCCCAGCCTTATGGAAAATGACAGGCAAACCACCAATGAGGCACCAAAAGTGGTCTCAGCATTTCATACAATGATAATGAGCATGTAAACGACAAAGCTGTAAATGAACAGCGTTATATCAGTGATACAGCTCACCATGCCCAAGTCACAAACCTTGTGATGGTGTGAAGATCACGTTTTTGTCTGTGTAACTATCTTTCACAGCAAATGCTGTGTTTTCTTCACATTCGCTTCTTAACTGAGTTGCATGTTAAGTTGTATACATGCACCCATAAGTCTCTTAAGCACCTTTGTTTTATATGGGTGACTGTAATATTCAGATTCATATTCACAAAAGATATTTGTTATCAGAAGATTTGTGAAAAAATTGTATACAAATTGCAGAAAACAAGTTATCCAAGTACTAATGTTTTGTACAGCAACTTTGCAATCAAATTGTTTTGCGCAGAGCCGATAAGGGAACCACAGTCTACCAGAAGTATTGAGCTGATTTTTCCAATATGGAATAATGTGTTAGTACATTTAAAATTAAATTGGTCATTCTATGTCAAAACAATAAGCTTCAGTTTGACCAAAGAATCTTAAACACAGCATAGGCACCTTTAGGAAATGTCACGCTGTAAGGTTGTCTTATCGCCTCGCGTCATAAATCTCAGTCCTTTCGCAGTAGAGCCCTGGTGGATTTAACACAGAGGACCCCAGCTTCGCTGCATGGCAGCCTTAGGGACTCTGCCTGAAGCATGTGGGAGTAACATTGTCTCTTCATGTCCATTCCAGACACAGTTCCCCTGGCAGGTAGCCATTCAAGAGGGTGATTCGATAGACTGTGGAGGAATCTATATTGGTGGCTGCTGGGTGCTCACGGCAGCCCACTGTGTCAGGTACAGCCAAAGGAAGGCTCTCTGTCATGTACATTTTCAAGTTCATTATCCTCAGAAGTGTAACGGCTGAGTAGTGTTCTGTCAGAGTTTAGATCATGTTCTGTGTGTGAACGTGTGCTTATTTAAACATGTGCTACACCTACCGTAAAATGTGTAAAACATTGATGAAATCACAATTGTTTCTTGTATGTAGCACTTTTTTTCATGTATTTTTTTGTGTGCTCAGTTTTCCTCTGTTCTTCTTTTGAGGCCCAAGCCAGACGCATACAAAATCAAGTTCTCTCTTTGGAGCAAGCTGGGCAGACAGGACACAACTGATGTGGCCTATGTCGAAAGGGTCATCATTCATCACCAGTTCAATCCCACCACTTATCAGAACGACATTGCCTTGCTGGAGCTACAGAAGCTACCATTCACATCAGAGTGCATTCATGAGAACCCAGCTATTGCTCCGGCCTGTGTCCCATGGACAGAGCACCAGTTCAAGCCTGGAGATGAATGCAGTATTTCTGGATGGGGACGGCAGGAAGGTATGGCACCATTTCCTCACCTCTGACATTCACAAAATGTCAAATGTTATCAAGCTACATTCTTTTTCATTTGTCTTCACAGGTGACAAAAAGGCGTTTAATCTTAGATGGGCAAACATAGAAATAATTGGCAACTGTTCAGGGCTTTATGGGTCCAGATACTTTGATGGAATGGAGTGTGCAGGTAAGAAAAATAGGAGCTGTTTTAATGGTCGCCGAATGCAAACACTGGAAGAAATTCTGTGGTGGATTCACTTGTCTGTCATTTCCCAGGTGCGCTGGATGGAAGTGTGGACACCTGCCAGGGTGACTCTGGGGGCCCACTGACATGCAAGGACGCCAGTGGCACAGCGTACGTGTGGGGCATCGTCAGCTGGGGGGAAAAGTGTGGCATTGCCGGGCACCCTGGAGTCTACACCAAAGTCGCCTACTACTACGAATGGATTACCGCACACACTGGCAGGCCAGGCATCAGCAAGTACAATCTGTAGTCTTTTAAAAAAGAAAGACTAGTGATGTAAAGCCCAGATGCCTTTCCTTGTGATGCTCATGTGGCGCGGACTTGAGCTGACACAGGTCCAGAAGTCAGCGGAACAATAATTATCTTGATGCATGAATCTATGTTACTTCACACGTTTTCAAAATAGCAGTCATGTCAGGTCTTTCAATAAACAGACTTCACCTCCTGTGTATCACTTATAAAGTGATGTAATTCAGGGTGTTTGATTGGCAATGTCAGTAATGTATCTTGCAAGAAACTCTGTCATCACACTGTTGTTGAGTGATTAAAGTGAAATTGCAGTTCCATCATTTTGGTATTTCTTTGTCTATTTTTACTGATGTTTGACTTCTTTTATTATTAATACTGGAATGCATTTGGGTTACTCAGGTAACACAATCGTTGATAGAAAACAGGTTTGCTTAGTAATATAGTTTTTCAGGTACATGTCAGACCACGAATTTGGCAAATGTATCAGCTACAAGAAATTGAAGGTTAAAATAAATAAAATTGCAGACACAGTTGAATAACTTGGTATTCACTTTACCATCAGTGAGCACATATCAACCTGACAGTAAAACTTGTCAATGACAATTATACTGGAGTGATCTGGTGTGAAATCAGACCAACTTGGAATGACTCAATCATGTTTTCATGTGGTTTTTCAGATTCATTTTTTCTAAACCACAGGGGCAAAATTTCGTACTTACCATCCCTGAGACATGAATAAGTGTATTGTCATTCTTTGGCTATTTAGTTGCCAGCCCCAGCTTTCTCAAAGATCAGTTTTATACCTAGACATGATACAAATGTCTTTAGAATAGCATTTTTATATTGAAAATGTTCATACTAATACTAATAAGCTAGATCTCCAAAACCCCTTCAAGGCTTTCATCAGACACCCAGCATTTGCCTGCATCTTTATCAGGAAGTTAATCCAAATCAGACACAGGGGGTAGCAAGCGCTGAACATTCACGAAATTATAACTGAATGCATAAAGAGGGCTTTTACGGTGCTTGTTGGCAAATGTGCCACCCGACGCCATGTCGTGTTCCCAAAATGTAGGAGGAAAATCTGAGCAAGGGGAGGAGACGGTCTCAAGTCGTTTCTCCGATCACTTCAATATAACGTAAATGCAGCATTAGGTCACACTGTCACAGCAGTGATGACGACGAGTTAGCCCCTCCCCCTTCCCATTGGCATTAATCTTGTATCATCGACGTACATGTTATATGAAGAATAAATATTCCAGACAGCACCATGCCCACCAAATCCATTTTTTCTCTTCAAAGGAGCGATGCCACAAAATATGAATCAGCTCAAACAGTTTCCTATATGCGGCCCCTCAGTGAAAATGACTGTGGAAACGGGTTCACCTTTCCTGAGAATAAAACATGTTGTAGAGAGAGCAATCCCGATTCACTCTGATACAGTCACTCATGAGGTATCGCATTATCTATATTAAGTGGGTTTTACATTGACGTATTCCAGTCTACTGTAACTTGTCTAGTCTAGTCTGACTGTAACTTGTAGGACTTGAACCGGCGTAACGATGCGGAAGTGAAACACTACAACCGCTGTTACTTGACTGGCGTTTATTGTAACCACTTATGGATAAGGTGTCTGGATCTCAACCAATCATATTACTGGGGCGTAATTTCTTTCTAGCTGAATATTTAACACTAGGACAATGTTTCAAAAAGCATACAATACAAGTTTTTACAGGCCCGTCTGTCATGGCTGACTCAGGAAAGCAAGACATCCAGGGTAAAACCAGTTTTATTCCTGCACAGTTCTTTCAGTAGTAGTTGATAATTTATGCAGCTATTTTTCTCGATATGATCTGAAATGCTGATAATTTTCGCTGGCTATCATAGACTAATAATTTGTTATTTCTTCTGACAGTACCTGTCTAATTAACTATGTATGTGTCATCTTTGACTGGAATTGTCAGTGATCGTACCAACTATAGTTAGTAAGCAAGCTAGCTAGCTACAAAGGAGTTCGCTAACTTAGCTAAATATTAATCGATGTTAACGTACAAGTTGGTACAAATACCATTACATTTAAATCAGTATTTAGCTAATTTCCTAACTTAGTTCATTTTGAAATCTGAGAAAAGGAAAAATATGCGGAAGTGTGAATAATTAGACCTAACTAGCCACCTAACTTGTAGAATGGACCTCGGTAGCTGCGAGACGATTCTTTTTATCTAGCTTGTTAGCCAGCATTACCAACATTTGAGTTCAAACTCAGAGTAACTTTTTACCGACGTCTGTACAGTTACAATATATCTTTTTAATTTAGTGAACAAAATGAACAAGGCTTCGTTGGATAAAAGCTTTGGGTGTTGAATCAGAGAAAAGTTTCGCTGCACATCCTTATCAATTTACGTGCCCACACCAGCAGTGATTGACAGCTAGACCTTAATCGGCAAGTGAAAGCTGTTGAAACACATTTGAACGATAGCCAATGCTTTTCAAATTACGACAAGAAAGAAAAACAACGAAAAATATTACGCTGCAGTAGCAGTGTTTTGCCTTTTTTTTTCAATCAGCACCACATTGCACCCATAGAAAAGCATACCCAGAAGTTCATTTGCTTTTAGTATTTGACCTTTGCATTTTATTTGCGTTTTATCAGAGATCGAGCACGCTGTAAAGAAGTAGGAATAAGCAGATACCAAAGCGTCACATTTGATTTACAAACACATTTTCATGTTTACAGGAACGGTTGACCAAGATAGTAAACCGACGGGCCAGATTACATCAGGTCAGTATGTCAGACACTTACAGTCTTTGACCCAGAGATTTTGGTACAATAAATGAATACATAATATATACAGTACTTGCATGTTCTGTTCATTGTGTATTTGGCTATAAATGGTTTAAAACTGAGACCAAGGATCAACCACAGAACTGGCTGCGGTCACACTCTCCACAAAACTCATGATTTACCAGGGAATTCCCAGACGTCTGAGGGCTGAAGAGCATGTCTTTTTTGCCATTGCCAAAACATTTGGAGTTTCCCTCTTTCCCTCTCATTTCCCTCTTATGACTGCTATTACTTTTTAAAACCCTGTACAATCATACTGGTGTTGACCAGGAAATTGGTTCCTCAAGGATCTTTTTGAATTGTGAATGGTGTTAACATGATCTCTGTTTGACTAATCATTTTAAGGTTTTTGCTGTATGCTTTAGAATTGATGCCAACAGAATGCTGCATAGAGTAAGGCTGTTATTGGGAATTATTTATAACGTTGCTTAATTAATTTCCTGTTTAGTGGTTTGTAACGGCACAGCAGCACAAAAGTTTTAGTGTGTTTGCCCTTAAAATGGTTTGCAATTATTTTTATTCTAGCCGAAAGTGCAGGCATCACAGAAGTAGATGCCTATTTTGGAGGGTAAGAGGCTTTTATTATGCTTCATGGTTTTCAGTGTCGTCCCTTTTGTAACACACATAAAGATGAATGGATGATTGGCCTAAACTCTGTACTGACTGCCGAGGTATTCTTCGGCTCTACTATAACTTACAGTTCTCACATTCCTTGTAAAATACTTGCCATTGCTTTGCCCAGTGAATTGTAGAAAAACTGACTGACCATACTTCATTTGGACACAATTAGTTAAGTGAAAAATTATATTTGTTTACAGAATCACATCTTTACAGGTTTCAAGTCCATGATTGTGAAATTTTGTACCGGCAATGTTTTTATATACGGAGTACAGTAGTAACATTGTGTAAGAGTTCGTTCAATCTGAGTAAAACATCTTTGTCACTGTTCTACATCTTAATGTTGTTTAACCCAGTTTTATATATAGTGCAGATTAAAATATTAGACCAGTAGTGGTGTATTACACCAATGGGTTCTAATATGGTGTAACTACTGTAAAAAAATGTATGTAAATGTGGAACACAGTTATAATAACATATCAATGAGGGGGGGATTAGACAGAAACTTGGTTACTTTTCCATCCATTTTGTCAGATATGGTGCTCTGGACCCTGCTGAGGAGTACAAGATGAGTCACAAGCGGAGAGGCCTGGCTCTGATCTTTAACCAGCAGCACTTCTTCTGGGAGCTGCGCATGCCCGACCGCCATGGCACCAATGCTGATAAGTTCAACCTCACCAAGAGGTGTGGATATTTCTCCGAATTTTCCACAAAGAAAGTGAAAGTGTAACCCATATACACACTGTCTGGTCTGTGTTCAGTGTAACCACAGTGAAGTGAATCTAGACCCGAGAGCATGGAGTCTGATGTGAACCTGAATGTAACCAGGTGTGAATTCCCACTATGTTTGATATGAATAAAAACAATGGTAATGTATATTACAGCACCCAGTTGTGCTGATTTTCCTCCTCAGAGTTTGAAGAGGTTTGATTAAACTGACCTTTTTCCTGAGAAAGGAAAGAAGAATTAACATCTTTTGTTGCAAACAAGGACAATACCTGGAATTGGTATGAATTTGAAAAATAGTTAAAAAATAATCTGCACCTGTTTCCTATTTTAGAATTTTATCCTCTGTTCTGTTATGTTATTTTTGCATTTACTGTGGAAGCAGAGCTCAATTTCAGCCGCTCTAATATTCTTCCAGTGAAACTTAATTTTTGGAGAAACGTGTTCATTTGTCCATTGCATCAAATCAACCAAACAAAGGCAGGTGCAGGCATAGCTGAGATGAATTTAGCCAAATGTGTGCATGGAATTCTTTTGAGTTCACCTTTGACACTGAAACCCGTAATGTGGTGTTGAATGACACAAGTGGAATTCTGTACGATTTTATGAATTCAGAATCAAAATATTTTCTGGATGTAAAGTTGAACATGATTAAATGATGAGTGTCACTTCCTTTCTTGTTACAGACTGCAGGAACTGAATTTTGAAGTGCAGGCGTACGACGATCTCAAATTGAAAGATATCGTCCGTATACTTCAGCAAGGTAAGAAAGGGTATTAGCTAAATGGTCAAGAGGATTGCCACATTCTAATACATACGTGTTGTCACCTCATATCTTTTCAATGTACCAGGAAGCAAGATAAATATAACAAAATACTTCACAAAATGTGCTTTTATCAATAACTTGTATGTAAACTTGTAAACATTTATAGGTTGTGGTGTTGTAGAGTGAAATAGATTGCAGTGGTGTGTTCTGGTGCAATAATTCCTACAACTCCCATGATCCCCAGCTGCAGACGCCGATCATTCTGATGCTGACTGCTTCGTGTGTGTGTTCCTGAGCCACGGAGAGAATGACCACATCTATGCCTATGATGACAAGATCAGTATTCAGGAGATCACTGCTCTTTACAAGGGAGACAAATGCAGAAGCCTTGTGGGCAAGCCCAAGATCTTTATTATCCAGGTGATCTTCTATTTATGGCATTTTTACTCATTTGGTCCAGTCCATGCTTCATACCCAAGCAATCCTACCAGCGGGTCTACGTGTTTGTAAAACGTTAAGCTTATTATTCAGAATAATGCTCCTTATAAGAAATGGATATGTTATTTTAAACCAATCCATTAAGGGACTACAGTCTTAAATCAATTGCTGTATGAAATGACACATTTGATGGAGTTACTATGAAAATGACAATAAGCAATGCTATTGAAAGTGCCTTGCATTTATTTAGCTCTTTTTAATTCATAGCTCAATTTACTACAGCTTGTCCCAGCGAAGTCCTGAAGCCCAGTTCTGCTAAGCTGGAGGCATGTGGCAAGAGAAGACATTCGGGCACTGTGACTTTCTGTTGACAGAAAACAGACATTATACTACAGAAATAGGGACTGTACTGTGACAAAATGATTTTTCCGTGATTGACAGGCATGCCGCGGAGACAAACACGACAATCCAGTCACTCCCATGGACGTGGTGGACCATGACGTGAAGACCAACGAGGTGGTGGTGGATGCGGGCGTGGTCTACACCCTGCCTGCTGGGGCAGACTTCCTCATGTGCTATTCAGTGGCTGAAGGTGAGAGGCAAAACAACACAACCACATGTGACCGTGCAAACTGCGTGCCTAAAAATAGGACAGACATCTGTGATGGGCTGATTGAGTTACGCAGAGTCGCATCATTGTATTATCCTGTTGTGCGCTCTGGAGCTTAGTTATGTAATGAAAACTTAATGTGGAATGACTGCTATATGTCCAACCAAGCTGTTTTTTTTAAATCTAGTTTTTCAAGGGCTCCAATTACATGTGGTTAAGATCCACCTTGTTGTTCTATATTCTCAGGAAGCTACCACAATAATATTGATTGTTCTTGTAGAAGGAAATACGTTTCACTGGAACAAATGTAATTGAAAACCATCCTAATGATGTTGAATGTAACCTTTTGAAGTGCACATTGCTTCTTCATGCTGTTGTAAGACTGCAGTGGTTACAAGGAAAAAAGTTTGGCTATTATCAGGGCAGATGTGTCAGAGAGATTGCTGTGTTTTACTTGATTGTACCCAGTCCATAATGGTCCCTAAGTGGTGGAATTAATTCCCCATGGGGGTCAGGACAGCACAATCACTGGCCATCTTCTGACACAGACTGAAGACCCACCTCTTCAGACTGCATCTTAGTTCCACCTCAGTCTCTGCCCCCTAAAACCTGCTACTTGTAGTACTTGCTGTTTATTTTACATGTATCGTGATATGTTTTGGATTCTGTGATCTAGCAACTGATGTATGGTAGTATACTTGGCTTCCCTTGTCTAGTGATGTTGTACAAGTTAACTTGTGGTAGGCCTTGAATAGCGTAATGCTCACACTCGCTGGTCTGGGAATGCTGTTAGCCTGATCTGACACTGTTGCTCATTCAACTTGAATGGATACACTTCTGTTCTTTTGTGCTGGAAGTTGCTCTAGATAAGAGCATCTGCTAAATTAATGTAATGTAATGTAATGATTGTAGGGGCAATTATTATAACATTGACAGCTACCTTAAACACTACCAATCTAGCTCTAAAGTCAGTCCCCATTGGTGAGCCTTTTTACTCTCCCTTTGCCAACCAGGGTACTACTCTCACCGGGAGACCATCAACGGCTCCTGGTACATCCAGGACCTGTGTGAGCTCCTGCGGCAGTTCGGAGGGACGCTGGAGTTCGTCGAGCTGCTGACGCTGGTCAACAGGAAGGTGTCCATGCGGCGGGTGGGGAACTGCTCTGACCGCAGCGCCATCGGCAAGAAGCAGGTCCCCTGCTTTGCCTCCATGCTCACCAAGAAACTCTTCTTCAGGCCCAAGAAAGTCTGACCTCTGCACTCAGCTTCCACTGTAGGCTCTCAGGGATAGAGTTGTAAAAATTTACAACAGCATGAATCATTTTTTGTGGCGTTTTATGGTGTGTAGCAGTCTTGTTTGACCAGTCTACTTGTCCTGGTCAGTGAGGAAATTGGGTGTGGTGGATTATTGCTCCTTTTTCTGAACATTGTCTGGCTGATGTAGCAAATAGAACTCTGTGTTAAATTTGTTAGTGAAAGTGAAAGTAAAAGCACACGGTAATTGAACTGTATGTGGTTAGACTGACGGTTTGACAGGTATGACTTTCACAAAACATGAATATCCTAGTGCTGGTTTTGGCCAATTAGCCATATTTATGTTAGACTCCTGAAAATGCCTACTTTTATGTACAGTTGTTTGGAAATCCATAAAGTTTGGGATATTTAATCTAGTCTCTACCTTAGGCCAATCTGAATTAAACTTGAATTTGAGAGTTTAAAATGGACAGTTTCAAAACTAATTGAAAGGACCGTCTGTAAATTTGTTTTGAGCACCAATTTCAAGGTCTGCCCTCCAGCCCCAGTCATGATGAAATGCTGACACTCTGGACGGCAAACCCTGAACTGGCAGCTTCTTGCCCAGAATATCTGAGAGAAAAGTAATAGGATCTCCTGCTTTTTATATGTACAAAGAATACCGCACATGAAGTGAGATACAATGCAGACGATTTGCACTCAGTTAAAATCGGCAGTGGTACATCATTAAGATGATCATGTTTGTCTCAATTATGTAGCAACTATCGTAAGAAAGGATCTGGGAGAGTCATGAAAAAAAATATTTAAATTCATGACAGCCGATGGCTTTCAAGTGAGTTGAACTCAGCTTCCTTCAGGAGGGTCTGTGTAATCAATTTTTTAGAACAAAAAGGGAATTTTTTTGGGTTGTTGTTTTTTTAAACTCCGTAACATTCATAAGATGCCTGTTTGTCCATTTGTGCTCTGTAACTGAGCAAACAGCCAAGCAAAGGAGGGCTCATTAGGGGGTGGTGGCCACAGACAGCAGTATGTGCTCTGCCGTTCCAATGCCAGCTGACCCAGTAGAGCATCTGCTACCTGATCCCACGCTGCCTTTTAGCCTACTTGCAGTCTAATGGGAGTACACAATAAGACTATATGCATTTTGTTGCTCATCTCCATTTCAGCACCTTGATTCTCACCAACCTCTGCAAGGTCCTGTTTAATGGTCAGAAATTAATGTACGGTAGAATGCCATGTTTTTAATGTGAAGAATCATGGATACTAATTACTAAGATTGTATAATACTAAAGAGGTTTGCACAATGGCTTTATAGGTGCTGAATTCTCTGGTCTCCCTCAGGTTCATGGTCTTGGTGTGAAAGCAAATACATTAACCTGGCCTCACACCACCTAAGCTATGAAATTTATAGCTGGCTAGACACAAGTAATGTTTACAACACTCATGTCGCAACAACTGAACAACCTAGGTTTTGAGCTATGCTGCACAAGTACATTCTATACATGTTTTTAGATAGCCATTTCTTTTCTTTGACATTCCAGGTAATCTAGCTAGGTAGAGTTAGCTAAACACAAAAGGGAGAATAAAAACTGCATCGAAAACACTAATTCCAATAGCTAGTGAACCAAAGCAGTGGGCCGCTGTTTAAAAGTCAGTTTGTGCATTCGCCTATATCTCTGCCTTGCCGCTCAACAAGCAGCAGGCTCTTGAGTGGCAAAAATAAGTGGAAAACTAAAACACCAGATCAAAGGAGTCCTCTTGTGAAAAAAAATCTCACCATGGCCTATGGACAGAACTGTTCTCGATGACACAGTACCTTTAGTGTCTGGCCTGAGGAATGTGGAGGGTAATCCTCTTAGTATTGGACAAAAACTGACCATAACCTGTTCTGTCTCTAGACTGGGAGCTGTGGTATTTTGGGTTGGCTTCTCTTTTGTAAATCACACCAGCATGCTGAATACCATGTAAAGCCATCTTTCTAGAGGGGTGTAATTTTATGAGAATTGAAAACATGTAAGAATGCTCTTACAATTGAGCATTAAAACTAAAGATAAACAATGTGCCTTTTAAACTGTGGATTTAACGACTACTGTGGGTCCTTCTGGTAGTATATCCCTCATGTACTGTCCCTGCATTAACATAATTGGAACAGCAGCAGAAATAAGACCACCATGTGCAGGACACAGCTGTAGCACTAATAGATGACTGCCCTACCTGGCTAGTGGGGACTAAAAATCATTAGCAATAAGAACTGGATTCACATTCAAATTCTGAATACAGCTATGACCAAGCTGTTTTCATATGCTTATCAATGCGTGCAGAGTAGTTGTATACATTTCTACTGTTGCGGGATAAGATTTCGCTCCAAAAAAGAAATTTTTTTATGAACACTATGTAGGTTTTAGATAATAACAATCAAGGTGTTGGTTCTGTGAAAATGATATGGTTATTAGATAATGAACTGTGTTTACTTCTGGATAGTTGTGCAATAAAATCAAATGGAAAAAAAAGTGCAGTGTTTGCTCCAGCTTGCCTTTTAATTTACAATGCGCTCATTTTCACTTTCAATATAGGTAACAACATGTCCATAGACTGTTAACATGACCTTCACACCCGTTTTATAACACCTTATCAATCATTGCACAGTATATTGGCTACAGCATTTGCAATACTTATTTACAGTGAAGGAATAAATCCCACATTTGACACCCGACCCAATGTTACATTTTATTTCATTCAAGGACAATCTGGATCTGTTCTACACCCTTGTGGTTGTATTATGTATCTTGACGTAAGAATAACCGGTCTGTTCCTCCAGCTCCCACAAAACCATTAAATGGTAACAAAGTTTGTACAAAGGTGATCAGCCAAAAAGTCTTTTCCTAAAAATTGGAGGTAAGTAATTGTTTTAAAAACATACTTTCCTTGTCATTTGTATATGTAATTGTGTTATTATTAATACCCAGCAGTATGAGTGTTCCAAAACTTCCTATGCGTGGAGCATCATTTTGTCAGAGTGATCATCCTGACATTGAGGTACCATATTGAGACAGAACATTTTTTTATATCCTTATGGATGGATGCTTGGTCTGCCCCCTAATGTCTCAGAAGAACATGCCAGTAATTTGCTGCTTTTGGAACGATATATTAAAATATTATTTACCAGAACATTAAAGGAAGAAAAGGCACAATTATGAAAACATGTAAGGAAAACGTTTTGGAGGAAGCACTGTCTCTTACAGTCCTGGGTGGAGTGCATTTCCATGTGTTTAACTTTAGGGCTGTGGCTATTTGCGAAAGTGTAGGTTTCTGTGTGAAGCTGTGCTTATCACCATGCCTCTGTGAGTATCTGGGTGACTGTGTAAAGCTGTGTATATCACCATGGCTGTGTGGGTGTCTGCCTGTGTGGTGGTATGTATATCTCTGCATGTTTGTCTGTATAGGTTTGTAAGCGTGCAGGTTTCTATCCGTGTGTGTGTGTGTGTGTGTATGTCTCCGTGAACAGACAGGTTTCTGTCCGTATGAGGGCAAGTATGTCTCTCTGTCCATATGAAGCTCAGTATGTCTCTGTGAGCGCACAGGTTTCTGGTATGCCTCTGTGAGTGCACAGGTTTCTGTCCGTATGAGGCTGAGTATGTCTCTGTGAGTGTGAAGTCCTCAGTCCTTGCGCTGGATCTGTTCGATAGGCAGCTGCAGCTGGATTGGTTTCCTCAGACGTCTCAGATCCTCCTCCACCTGATGGCACACAGAGCTCATATCAACATCATCTGCATCCCCGCCCCTTTTCCTGCGCACCCAATCACTTCTGTACCCTGCAGCCACAGCAATGCTCCTATGTGTAGGTTTTAAATGAGTCAAGTCGTTTATGTTGAGCCAAACTAAACCTGGCCCCTGCTAAGCTCCCATTCTACTGGCTCAACATCAGTAAAGCAAATGAAAAGTATTTGCATTACACTGTTGTCATTTAGTAGACACTCTTATCCAGAGCGACTCACATAGGTTACAGTTTTTTACATGTTATCCATTTACACAGCTGGATATTTACAGATGCAATTGTCGGTTAAATACCATTCCCATAGGTACAACAGCAGTACCTCAGCCGGGAATCGAACCAGCAACCCTTTGGTTAACAAGCCCTCCTCCTTATCACTATGCTACACTGCCGCATCCACCAACACATGGATGAAAATAAGCTGTGACCAAATCCAGAACTCTCCTACGGAGATGTCCCTGTGTGATATCCTTGGCTGTCTATTATTATGAGTCACAATACCGCTGCCACCTCCTCCTTCAGCTCGTTGTACTTCTGCACGTCGAAGTGCTCTTTCCTGGCTGCTTTGTAGAAATGACTCAGGAACTGCCTGTCTTTGGCATCTGGGTAAGAAAAGTCCTGAGGAGACAGAACCACAGAAATGTTAGAGAAGGAATCCTCCAAGCCCACACACCTGGCACACTATGGGAAGAAAAGCCAACACCTGTGGAACATGGCTGAATAAGTGAAGGAACCCTATGCTCTCTAAGGCCAGTCCAGTGAATCATTGACTATGGTAGGACCTGTTGCTCGACTTGTTCAACCAAATACTTTCCCTCAAGGCACATCCACACTGGCTTTTTAAATTAGAGGGTGCTCCTTCCCCCTTAGCAAGTTTCATATTTGAACGGATGTGCTTGGTTGGTGTGCTTCTCTGGTGGTGTTGTGGCAAGGTGGGAAGGCTCAAAATGGACTATTTTCAACTCTCCAAAGGAAAGCAAAGGTCAACTTCAAATTTGTGAATGATTTGTGCTTTTATGTGTGCATCTTCAGTTTAATTTTCAGATGTTTATTGCCTTTTACACAGAGGGGACAAAACTGATGTTACCGTAAGGTGTCTGATCTTATTTGATAAGTCTGTTCACTAAAAGTACAAAGGTCACATGCTTCTAGTATGTTAATACTGAGCGATATTAAAATGCTAGTTAAACTGCACACAATGGGTGTTAACCTTAACAGGTATGACACACTTCTTTCACATAACAAGTTCTGTTATTGCCAGACCAAAAGGCAGCGTTGAAAACAGCCAGTCACCACAGCGCAATGTAGACCAGCACCATTTCTGTATCCAAAGGGAGAGGCCTCACCTGCTTGGTGAGGACAAAGTAGGAGAGGAACCCGATGCTGGTGGCGTAGGTGAGGAAGTATGTGACAGGCTCCATGATGTCCCAGGAGTAGACCCACCAGGTGAACCAGGCCAACACTCCGCCCTGGGCTGACAGCAGAGCCAAGCCTGTCCACACTGCCCAGGAGGACTGCTGCTCCGCCCTGCGGGCAACCTGGGCTTTGACCTGCTTAACAGAACGCGTACAGAAATACAGCCACTGCCTGTAGGGACTCCTCACAATCGCAGGGTGCTGAAATGACCCCACATATCACTATCGGTCATAAAAACTGGTTCAGATCGTAAGATTTAAAAAGAAATGACTGCCTATCTGTCCGATGGAACATGGTCTGTCACTTACTATATGGCAGAGATAAGCCATATAGTAATAAGGATTCAGGTTCAAGTCAGAAGTCAATTCAATGCACACCAGATGCACAATGGCTTCATTCAAAGCAATTCAACTGCAATCTGATGCACATAAAAAAGGGTGAACATCCCTTCATATTGCTGAGCCTACTTGTTGGGGGCCACAATGCTTTTCAGTCTGTGCAGAGTGTATGTACCTTCTCCAGGGGGATGAGATCTTGTTTGAGGCTGTCCAGCCTCTCCAGAAGTTCCTTCTCCTTCAGCAGGTGATGGCCAGGTAGGTGCAGGGCTGCATGTAGCATGTGGATGACAGTCTTGATGTCCTCCAGGTCTGTCAAACTTTCTCGGGACAACATCTCTACAGAAACAGCCAACATTAGGCCATCTTTGCAAAGCCCACTTCAAAATTTCATGATAATTAGGTTTATGCAGAGGGTAGGCAGTACTGATTGGACTGTTTAGATGGCTCTGTACCAATCAAAAACATTCCTCAGGAAGGTTAAGAAGAACGCAGAGATAAAGGCACACTGTACAGAAAAAAGCAGTGGAGCAGGGCTATCCAATTCTGACCCAGGAGGGGTGAGGTGCCTGCAGGCTATCATTCAAGGTAGGCCTTTGCCCACTTGATTCTCAATGAAAAGGCCAGCTTCCCTTTGTTGGTCCTGAGAGTATTCTAAAGAGATTTGAAAATCCTACTGGACTATAGCCTTCAAAAAATGGGTTTGAACATCTCTGTTATAGAGGATGGGTTTAATCCATGAGTGCAGTGAGGTTTTACCTCTGGCTGGTGAGTGGACATGGTATGTGACATCATTGACACGGAGCCGGAAGTCTTTGCGTAGCAGGGTGTCTATGGAAGTGGCGGAGGACACTCGTTCTCCTTCTGTGGAGAAACTTAATCTCAGCAAAGCATCAAACACCTCGATCACAGTCTGTTTCAACTTCACAAAAGAAATGAGCAGCTACACTGCACAACTCAGCTAATTTATGAGAGAGGAATTCCCCGGGTCAGCAGGGAACATGGTGTACCATAAAACAAGAACCAGCTACAAGAGAAACCAGATATCAGACCCAAGTAAGTACTAATATACAGATACTGTATCAGATATATCTGTACATACAGTACATTTGATAAGAAAATATTCTATAGACACCTGAGAAGCTAAGATATGAGAAACAATGTTTACAACACAGATGCACTGGAAACCAAAGACATATTTTAAACTATCATATCGGAGAGCGAGAAACCATGAACTTAACAGGCAAGAGGAGAGCAGGACCTGTAGTGAAAACAGCAGCAGACGTCACACCAGCATCCTCCGTCTGCATATCCTGGATGAAGTCACCGACATTCATAAGCATGGGCCTCAGGGAAAAGAGACAGCGCTCCCTTCTGGAGGGCAAAGGAACTTCCAGCATTGGACGGCCATGCTTATACTGGACTGCAATGTCTGAAACAATGTAAGGCAAAAAACCTCATCATCTATGCTTCTTCCTGTGTTGTGTGGATTACACTTAAACATGACAGTGACTCATAATTCATATCAGGCTTGGGGAACAGGAGATCTTCACAATTCTGTTACTGTGATGTAATTACACAGCCCTACCATTGGATGGTGCTGTAGTACTACAGAAGGCTGCTCTGTGAGGACCCCACTGGAGCCACAGCCTGGACTGGATCTGAAACGCAGTAAGACGGAACATAAGACACAATTGTTTGAATTCTGGTGGGCAGTTCTCATTACGTTGCATTACACTATTTTCATTTAGCAGACACTCTTATCCAGAGCTGCTTACATGCACTATATAGTCAGCCACACCAATTGTTAACAGGTGCATAAAATCAAGCACATGGCCATGCAATCTACATAGACAAACCTTGGAGATAGAATGGGTCATACTGGAGAGCTCAGTGACTTTAAACGTGGCACTGTCATAGGATGCCATCTTTGCCACAAGTCAGTTTGTGAAATTTCTGCCCTGCTAGATCTGCCCCAGTCACATGTAAGTGCTATCATTGTCAAGTGGAAGCGTCTAGCAGCAACAACAGCTCAGCCATGAAGCGGTAGACCACTTGGGGCTGCCGAATGCAGAAGCGCGTAGCACGTAAAAACCGCCTATCCTCTGTTGAATCACTCACTACAGAGTTCCAAACTGTCCCCGGCTACAACATCAGCACAACAACTGTGCGTTGGGAGCTTCATGAAATGGGTTTCCATGGCCGAGCAGCTGCACACAAGCCCAACATCATTATGCGCAATGCCAAGCGACGGCTGGAGTGGTGCAAAGCGCACCGCCACTGGACTCTGGAGTAGTGGGAACATGTTCTCTGGAGTGATGAATCGCACTTCACTATCTGGTAGTTTGATGGACGAATTTGAGTTTGGCGGATGCCAGGAAAGTGCAACCTACCAGAATGCACAGTGCCTACTGTAAAGTTTGGTGGAGGAGGGATAATGGTCTGGGGCTGTTTTTCAGGGTTTGGGCTAGGCCCCTTAGTTCCAGTGAAGGGTAACGTTAGACATTTCAGACAATTGTATGCTTCCAACTTTGTGGCAACAGTTTGGTTTCCTGTTCCAGCATGACTGTGCCCCTGTGCACAAAGCAACATCCATAAAGACATGGTTTGACAACTTTGGTGTGGAGGAACTCCAGTGGCAACTCCATATTAATGCCCATGGTTTTGGAATGGGATGTCCAATAAGCTCATATAAGTGTGATGGTCAGGTGTCCACATACTTTTGGCCATATAGTGTATCTTACTATTTTTACATGTTAACCATTCATACAACTGAATATTTACTGCAAAGATTGTGGGTGCCCAAGGGTACAGCGGCAGTGCCCCTGCAGGGAATCGAACCAGAAACCTTTTGGTTACAAGCCCTGCTCCTTACCACTATGCTATACTGCCATGCTCTGCTCTCACCATGTTAGCATGACTCTCACCCACTTCCCAAACATGCAACTGTTGAATTATTTTAACATGCGCTGTAAAGTAGTCCTCTGACCATCCTCTCCTTCAATAAAACCAAGCAGAAATTTTTCAACTACAACACTATAAGGACTGGTTGAAAACCACTGATTTAGAAAGCACTGTCTTGTTTGATGTCATTTGAATAATTGCACAGTACAATTTCTAATGGTCTGATCTGGTCATATGTAATGGAAATTTCTGAACTTTCCTCCAGCTCTTCTCCCTAAATCCCCATTATTTCAAACCCGTAGGGCAGCCAATATCTGAACAAGCACAATCCTCCCTCATTAGTCATCTGAATGCCATTCATGCTAAGATTTAGCTCTATATAGCCACTTTTCAAAATACAGGACAGCATACAGGAGCATAAAGATAGCTGTGAAGGTCAGGGGTGAGCAAAATCCTGACATTCGTGTTCAACTCTGTTAAAATGGGCTGCAATTATTACCTAGCACGGGGTACTTTTCCATTGTGAGTATAATTCAGAGAGATTAGCTCTGTAGCTGAGTATTATCATCTGATAGACATGGTGCTGGAGTTGGCAACTTGCCTAAGATTTGATTAACCCCAGCAGTCCAAACCCCTGCTCTCTGGGAATAGACGGCATATTGAGTTAAACAGGGAGGTGCACCAAGGAGGCAAACGGAAACACACGTTAAAAAATAAGTCCACTTAAAATGAAACTGTGAATATGTCCTCCGTTAAGTATGAAATATATGTGATCACTGTTCTTGCTTTGTACTGAACTTCACAAATAATTCATATATACCTGACATTCTCCTAACACCCGCAGACGTGAGAGAAAGGTTTGGTTTTTATCTCAATAAAAGCAGGAGGAGGCTTTGATTCCTTACAGTTCCAATACAGGCTGTAGAACAAAGTTAGGAAGTCAGGAAGACTCATTTACAGTGAAACACTGAACTTTTCTTCATCTGATCCAAGGTGACACCATTATATCTTCACCCAACACTGTCTGGCTCTTGGTAGAGAAAATGATTTTTTTTTTTTTACCTCAAAAAGTAAAATAAAACATAAAAACACATTCACTATGCTCTTTAAGTTAGGACTCGAGAAACAGTCACTACAATCACTGAAATTACCCATAGAACCATCATGGGACTCACAATAATGTCATCACCTTCTCTGCAATCCTCATTACAGCTTTGTGCCATTACTTAGTTACATTAGGTAGTTCTCCATTATAAAGCGATGAACTGCAGTTTTGAATATGGTAGTAGCATAGGTAGGGTTTTGGAACATCTGGAGACAAGACGGCAATCATCACTGTTGCATATGAGCAGGTTGTGCCACGGCATGCCAAAAAGGGAACTGCTCGCTGCTGTTGGAGAAACCAGTGTCTAATTTACAGTCAGGCTGGTCGTCCCACACAGACTATTATTAGGGTGATGAGAGCCAGCCATCTCAACGTGTGAATCTGATTTACAGACAAAACACATACTCAGGCGTGGCTGTCTGCATGCAGCACACATGCAGAAGAATTCCAGACAGAACACCCCTGAAGGTCTAACAGATGTTCATACAAACACTAAAGGGTGGCAGTGTAGCATAGTGGTAAGGAGCAGGACTCGTAACTGAAAGGTTGCCGGTTCGATTCCCCGCTGGGGCACTGCCGCTGTACCCTTGGGGAAGCTACTTAACCCACAATTGCCTCAGTAAATATCCAGCTGTATAAATGTAACATGTAAAAAAACTGTAACCTACGTAAGTTGCTCTGGATGAGAGCGTCTGCTCAATGACAATAATGTAACGTAATGCACCGCGGCAGGGCTTGCGACAGGGAGATACAGGCTGATGCGTCTGGGCCCTCTGCAGTCGATAGCCATGGCCTGGGGATTCATATTCGCTCTGCGGCTGCAATGAGCCAGATAGGAGTAACGATCCCGGTAAATGACGCGTCCAATGGGCCTCTCCTCCTTGCTTCTGGGCAGTCCGGGGGGGAGGAGAGCTGAGACTGTCTGCTCAGATGAAACTCACATTGCGCACATGATCACAAGGCCAAGCCTCAAAGCCCAGAACAAGCTCGGATAAGCTGCTTCATTCCAACCCAACAGTCATGAAGACACTATGGGGGGAGAAAAAACACGCTGCTGTGGGAAGGGTATTATTGCACCACAGGGACCTATTTATCTTATCCGTCATCTCTGTTTTGCAACACTGGAGTGTATGGTTGTAATCAATCATAGTACCTTAAAGAAGAAATAAATATTGCTTTAGCATCAAACTTGTTAATTTAATTTAATGTATAATACAATTTCCAAATGCTATGTAATTGTTATTATGATATTTCTGTATGAATCATGGATTACGTGTTTCATCACATTGAAAGTGATTAGGCTGCTCCACGTATTACAATGCCACATATCATACATTGCTAATAGCCTGCTTCTGTAATTAAAACAATTTTAACTGTTAATAACCTCATCAATTTGACTACCATAATTAAGGAGTTCAGGACAATACAAATTAGGTAATCCATTTTAACATGATTATATATATAATCCTGTGAGATTATTGACATTTATTGATCAGTTTCATTAGCTCCCCCAATGTGCCATTGCAGTTTCCATGATAAAACTGATCTTTCAAAATTATCTGACACTCCTGATTTTAGGTTACGCATGAGAAGATATTAAACTGCAATCCTTACTCATTTTAGACAAATGTTCATGACAAAAATGTTTCTCCTTCAAAGATTAAGATAACAAGAAGTGTAATGAAATGGAAAGCTTTCGCCTCCGTTCATTCAGGTTTGTGTGATGAATAAATGCCATTGAGTGTGGTGATGAATAAATATAAAATCAATTTTTAAAATATTAAAAACATGAACATATATTGTCACTTATGAAAGAAAATAGAATCTATACACTACTCTAACGCTCTCGAATGATTTTGCTTGCCCACAGATGTACTGTAGCACAGATAACACTTCGATCCCCAGGGATCTTTGTCAGGATGAGACATTGTACGTGCTACATCTTTGTGCACATAAAATTGTTTGGGAGCATTAGAGTAGTGTGCAGACTCTATTTCCTCTTGAGTCGATTATGCCGAAGTCCTGAACCTCCCAGAAACCAGAATGTGCCTGTGACTATTTATTGTGCTGAAGTAATAAATCAATAATACTAACAATTAAAACTAGTAACAATAATAACAAACTCAAAATTCCATGAGTACATCAATGATTTTATTGCTAGTGAACCGTGCACACAAACCTTCAGACCCAGAAAGTGCATGTGGAGCCCAACATCCTAACTAACGTGATCGTTTTCATTTGCCGAAATAAAACCCAAAAAAACAAAAAAAAACCCCACTGAGCTTGCTACTGAAATGCCTGCTAAGGGAATGCTGTTAAGCTGATGCTTAGGGTTTTCACAAAGCCATGCACTCTGCTTCATTTAGCGCAGTTCCGCTGTCTGCAGCGCAAGCATCCACCGGGCTCTCTGCAGTCGTGTTTTAATTAGATTCCCTGCTCCAATTCATACTGTAAGCATTTTTTTTTCCCCCAAAACCTACAGTTCTGACAAGTCAGGCTGTGCTCCCTATAACGCTTTTGTACATAATTTCCCCTAAGAAAACTATATAAACTATGTTTTTTTTTTCCTAAAATGCTATTCATTGTAGTTGGTTTTGAGTACTGCTATGTGCGTTTCAATTTTAAACAAACTGAAAAAATGTAAACTTTACAGTAACTGCCTGAGGCAAGCTAAAATATCTTCACCTCCCTATATTTAATTTCATGGCTCTACCATTTGCTGGTGAAAGGTTTAGTGATGATCAATGGATTGTGAAGACATTCTATTGAATGATGGACTATATAATACTTGAATGAAAAAAACATTGTATTGTACTTTAACAGTCAGTCACTGTGTGTGCAGTGTCATTTTGGAGCTACTTTATTTTAGCTAATTTTTTTTAGCAAACCAAATCATTATTTTCCCCTGTACAGTACTTGAATGCAACAAATGCCCAAATGCTAAAACATCCATTTGTAGTTCCTACTGAAGGAGAGGTATTTCAATCCCAAAAATCATCAATTACTATATTTCAGCAATAAAGGGATCACCTTGGTTTCTAGTTTAGTATTTTTATTCTCTCTGTAGATGGACCTTTGCGGAAACCTTGGAGTCTGGCTGCAATCCAATGAACTAGCTGTGGTTCCACCTGAGTACCTCCTGCTGCGTGCAACAAAAGATCCTCAAAATTTCCATCAGCGCTTCCTCAAGGCGGGTCTGACTGACTGTCATGTTTCCAGAGCCCTGACTGGCATACTGGTGGGGTACAAACAAGCAGTGTCATTTATACTGAGGAGAAGGGTGGGCATTTCTTGATTAAAGCTTTATATAAAAATAAGCAAAAGGCAGAACTGCTTCAGTGGATACTGCACGCTCATCGTGCAGGTCTTCAGTTTCGCTGAGAGCACATGCTAGAAGGAACCTTACCGAATATAAAGAACACAATACCACCCTTTCATGTCATGGAAGTGTTGTGATTTAGAGTGAAGCTAACGGCATGCAAAGCAGAAAACATCGCAATTTTTTCCCCCTTTGAGAAAACAGCACAGCCAAAACCCATAAACAACAAAACCAACTCTCTAAGAGGACAGGAACTGGAATACATCGTCATGGCAACTAACATTCTATACAACATGGCTAAGAATACCAATGAGGTATAAATGGAGGGATTAAGAGCCTAAATTTTCTGCATGGCATCTGAAATATGACAGAAATAGCAAGCAGGAATAAAGTGACAGACAAATCAGGCTCCATTATTATACAGTCGGTATACAATAGAATGACAGACAGCTTCTAACTGAAGGGACGAACCTGCCAATCTCCTGACTAAATTTACATAAGCAAAAGTTGGTCATGCAAAATTTTCTTAATTAATGCATTTTCATAATTTGGATGATTCCAGCAATCTGTGGCAAAAGTCTGTATAGCGAATCTAACAGGCCAAATGGTGCAGCTGCCATATTTGCTTGTGAAGGGCTGCGGAAATATGTTACTGATGTCCTAGCTACAAATACTATATATAAACCATTGAAGTTAAACACTCTGAGTATAGAATGAGTAAAGGAGGAAAAAAAAAACATTTGCAGCATGATTCTTAAGATGGAAAGAATAATAATTATCTCCCAGAATTCATTTTATCAAGGCCCTTGTGTCAGGAGAATTTTCACTGTAGTTTAACATTTAGTCAGAGTGTTTGTTCAGCATAGTGTTACTGCTAAGTGCCTGGCTAGGAATCCTGCTGTCAAATAGGAGCTAAGCAATTTGTCTCTCCAGAGGACCATCATTGTACACGTCACAGCAATGGGCACAGCACTAAAACTAATCCAACACCCACCTGACTCTGTAAGCTGTTTTGTGAGGAATTGGCACTTACTCTCCCCATTATTCTTCAAGAGTAAGAGAGCCCAGCACATAATAAAGCAACGTAACCATGCAACACAATAAATTTTCAGAAAGTACCTGTTTTCATAGAATGTCTGCTTCCTTGTAGGTGACTACTGTGCAGTTTCTACAGTCCTTATTTTATGCTTTAACTTTCATTTCTCTTTGTGATTTGTGATTCGGCACACACAGAGCCCCTCCTTTCACCCTGAATCATTGTTAATCAGAGAGTGCCACATTTACTACCACTCACGGCCCCTTTTCACACAATTTAGTTAATCAACACACCAAACTTTTGAGTCCAGGACCTCTACAAAGAACTCACTTTGTATGCTGCAGGCACCCAGGCATTCCAAAACAACCTTCAGTTGTGAGGCAGACAGCAAAACACAAAGCCAGCCAAGTTTCTTTTGGAGCAAGAAAAGGATACATGCACAGCTAACATGTTATCCTGTGTCCTTATGGTTTATATCAAGCTATACTACAGTGCATATTACATATTCACTCATACCTGTGATTAACAGGAACCAAAAACCTCAAAGAACAAATGTTATGCACTGGATTGTATTTTCTAAATATATAAATGGTTATAATTGATTACTTGAAAGCACTGCACACAATCATGTTGCTCACAACTCAGGTATTTTCTTCCAGAAAACACCTGAGTCAGCAGAAACAAAGATCCAGTGGATATATATTTTTTCTTTTATATCACGTTTTCTTCCTATTTTATATGGGATGCGAGTAAATATGGAGGATACGGTATTTATATTTAAGTCACACGTGGGAAAGAAATATGTGAACTATTATCTGTCAAAGATCAGAAGATAAATCATTTTATCAGCCAAAGATGCTATGCTGGTGGTGTGACTATTCAGCCCATCTACTGCAGCACAAGTGCTGAGTGCTCTTTTTTCCCCATCATCCAACAGGTTCATCCAGTGCCTGCACTCTCTGCTGTATTCCAGTCTCTTACTGGGGATGTGGGGATGTGGGCATGCAGGCAGCAGGTGTGGGAGAACTCTCGCTGGGATCTGCCCCTCCTATGGCTCAAATGACTTCATTACATTAATTACACAGAGTCAGCAGTGAACTGTGACACAGAGAGCTGACCTGGGACCTGCGCTGATGACTGATATTCTCCTATTCATAATTTAACAGAATGTGTCTGGACAGTATAAGCTAACCCCATCTGAGCAGCAGAAATACTAGCAGAGGACCCTCGGATTAATCAGACTGTCGTCATTCCCCCGACCTCTAACCTCTTAACAGACCACAGGTACCATTGGAAATAATATTTTCAGAAGAAGAGCCTGATTCATTTACTTACTTGGTCAATACACTGTGAGATTCTATTCCTATAAGCACCACAATGAAGTACTTTATATAAATTACAGTGTATTATATATATTATATCATACAGTACATACTATAATAATAGTACATACGATATAATTTGGGCTATACTGTATTAGACATTATGAATTATATCACACTGTGGAGGGAGGATAGTGTTTCTTAAAACCTCTGCTGTTTTACCCCCTGAGCAACTTGAAATACTAATCTTGAGCTGCTTCATAAAATATCCAGCTGTAATAATGTGTGAAATGTAAGCCATGTAATACAAGTCCGGTACTGCAAAGCCAATAAAGGACAACTGGCCAAGTGGCAATTAAAAAGTGTTAAGCAATACGCCTGTCAATACATTTGACCAGTTAAAACAATAGGACATAAGCAGAACTATTGAGAACAATGGATGGAACAAACATATTCCTTATGAATATATCCAAATTTGCATCATGTTTATTTCAATGTACAACACTGTAAAACTACATTTTAAATAAATTACACATACAGTTCACTGAAACACTCCAAAAATGAATTCAGAGGCAGATTAAAAAATAAATCATCATTGAATATATTTTGGTTTTGATATATACTGCAATACCGCAAGTGAAATGGTTGAATTCACAAAGTAACATTCTTAATTCTCATATGATTTACCTGTCAGTACAAGTCACCACCAGCCCCAAGGTGGCCCTGGCATTCACTGGATGTGAGAATGGGAAAACACACAAACACTTTCTGCTGACCTATCGACATACACAGCAAAGTTCCACAATTCTGCTGCTTCACACAGTCACACAGGGACATTCACTGATTGCCTCTACAGTTAAGCACTAAAAAAAAGAAGTTTATACATTCAAAATGACTCCTTGTCCACTGAAGAGCTGGCACCAGCCTGGCTCACCAAGTTTAGGTACCATGTGGTTTTCCTTGAACTTTTTTAAAACTCTATAGTCAGTCATCTTGATCTCAGCAGATGCAAGCATTCATTATGGGGTCTTGTGCTGTAGCTCTGGCTGCAGGCAGTCCAATTCAACAACAAATGCGCTGAACCTGATCAGGCAGCTTTGGCACTAATCTAAAAGTTATAAAATGCATAGAAAGCTCTGCTTGGATACTAGTTAGTAGAGCATCCAAACGAAATTTGGGGCTCAAGCTACTACTGTTGTGTAGTCATATTTGGGTTAGTAATATTCACACTGTGACATCATATTACAAGCATCTGGCCAAAGTGAGGCTAATTTCCAAACAGCCCAACCTGAAGGGCTCAATGTGATTAAAAAATGCACACAGAAATGTCACCATCATTATGACTCGAACACTGATCGCTCCATCACGGGCAACGCTAGAGCACTAATGATTCCTGTGCTGTTCCACGAGCCGCTCCGAGCCCTGACAGGGTGAAATACAGCCCCATTCTCAGCCACAGTGAGATGTTCGCATGGCCCATCATGGGGGGGGGGGGGATTCGCTTATCAGCCCCCTTTTTGTGTGGAATGGCATTCAGATGCCTGACAAGGGCATCAATAATTCCCGTGTGTGCGCGGGACATGTCTCCAGGGAAACGGCAAAATGTGACCATAAAACATTTCACCGGCGGGGAGATATATGGTGGAGGGAGGTCAGAACCTAATTACATCTGCTGTCATCTGCACTCTGTCTTCATGCCTGCACAAAGATGATTTGCATCAGGTGGTTTTTATTTTGTTTCCTTTCTCAGAAACGGAAGAAGGACAGACAGAGAGGTTTTGGAACGGACCGCACCTGAAATGACCATGCTTCTCCCATAAGGAGATGGAGGGGAAAGGGCAACAGTCTTCTGCGAATTAACCCGTTTTCCTTAGGTTCGATCAGCTTGTACAGATTGTCAGGGCTGAATCTGACAATGAATTGCTGTGCTACTGGCTGGGGTGAGAGGTGATGGAATTTACCTTTTAGCTGGAGTTACGATAAGTGTTTGGATATATATAACCTAAGACAAAGAACTGAACTACTAAAATAAATGTCCTACCAAAATCCCACAATAGTGGAACAGTCAGGACTGCTTTGCAAAGGAGGTTTTGTGTCAGCTCAAGCCACTCCTGACACTACACTCACGAGCACCGCCATGAACCATCACACCACTGCCTGATGAAGTGAAAGTCAAATAACCAGACTGTTGAGTTTCAAGTTGCGTGTTCTCAGTTTTCAGTATTAACATTTGTTAATATACTTGCTAATCTACTGACATGAAGGTTTGGTGTTAAACACTGCCATTGCATGCAGATGCTTGTTGAACACTGTCTCCACTGAATGGCAGGGACAGAGTGCCACCTCTGTAGTTTTTCATGTGCGGTTTGTTACTTGTGAACAAGTGGACTTGCACACAGGAGATGAGTTCTAATCTGTCTCTGCAGCTTCCTGTGGTACACAGCTCCACTCTGCCATCACAATCTGATCACTACAGCCACCCACAACAGCCTGCATTCTTGCTTTGTCTTCCTGTCTGACTCAACTCTAGTATTCCTGATGACAGTATGTCTTAAACAGTTTTTTTTTTTTTTTAAACACAGCCTTCCCCTTTGCAAGCACAATACTTTTACAATAAGCCTTTATACTTTAGAGGTCAGAACCACAGGGATTTAAATATAAAAACCCAAATACACATCTGAGTGGCTGAATTCTATAAATGTGTAATTACTATTTAATCTGATCATTCTATACTGCAGAGAAGTGGTCCAATAAATTAAATTTCTATGTATTTCTAAGGCAAAAAGGGAAGTCTTCAACACAACGTCAATACACTTCTCTCAACAAGTTATGATATCACAGGTCCTTTCTATCTTATCATTTTTCATTTCTGGATGCCTGCAGGGTCTCAGTGTTACTCTTATTGATCTCATTTTGTGACTGGCTGCTCTTGTAATCAATGCATCTTTAATTAAACCCTGCGCTGCTTTGCTCTAATTGAATGGTCATAGAGAATGCAGGAGTGCCTGTCACAGATGAAATCATATATTATTCCATTTTCCTGTAAGGACTTTGATTTCGCTGATGAGAAATAAGATTTAGGGACAACAATATTAGAAGGAACCTAAGATACCATCTTTGAATACAACCTTTTTGCACAAACTAATAAAAAAGCTCCAAATTAAATTCATGTCATTTAACAGACGCTGTTATCCAGAGCAACTTACATAGGTTGCAATTTTACTCATTGATACAGCTAAATATTTACTGAGGCAGTCGTGGGTTAAGTAGCTTGCCCAAGGGCACATCAGCAGTGCCCCAGCAGGGAATCGAACTGGGAACCTTTCAGTTGCGAGTCCTGCTCCTCATCACTTCTGAGCCAGGGCTTTATCATCAACAACCATGGCCAAGAGTCCACTGTGGTGGCACGTAACTGGTTTTGCCTTACATGGATAGGATGGGCTTATAGCCCACGCTCCTGTTATATTCCATGTTATGGATGGCTCCATGTTATATTGCTGTACTAGTGCCTCCCTGTGCAGCTACTAGTGCGGCGCGCCCATCACCAATGAGTTACCATGTTGCGGTCACATGTTATCCATTTAAACAGCTGGATATTTACTGAGGGATATAGTGCTCTTCGCTAATCCACGCTTCCTCTGATGTAGCGCACTGTGTGGCTCGCACTGTGTGAAACAGTCACTGGCATTGTGGGAGACTGCATGCCTCAGAGGAGTGCAAACGCTTTGTTTGGAAGCTTCCTGAGTGCAGGTGGTGTAGCACTGAGGTGAGGGGGAACATGCTCAAAAACGAGGGACTAACAGAACACCAGTTATCCTTATAAACACTTGATAATTACAATTTAAGAAGCGTGTTTTACTCTGATGTCAAGGAAAAAAACACCAAGCCAATGGCCTCTGCCAGGCTGAATTATTAATGGTTCATATGTTACATTATTGGCATTATCTTATCCAGAGTGACAGTTTTTACATGTTATCCATTTATACAGCTTGAAATTTAGTGGGCTGAGTAACCTGTCCAAGGGTACAGCAGCAGTACCCCAGCAAGGAATCAAACCAGCAACCTTTCGTTTACAAGCCTCGCTCCTTGCCACTAGCCCTGCCGCCAGTGAATATAAGAATGAATATTTCAAAACATTTGCAGATTTTTTACTGCATGAGCACAGTGTCAGAGAGTACTCTCCCATGGTCTTAGATGTATGTCAGCTCAGGAACCAGCAATGACAGGACCTCTAAGCGACAGGGGGCAGCTGGAAGCAGATCTGGGAGGAGGGCTAATGTCACCTCAGACTGAGAGGCAACCTCCCAAAACAACAGCACAAATGCAAGCCGTGCATCATCAGAATGGAGACACAGCTCCAGGGCTCCGACAGACACCTCAGAGGCTCAGAGGAGCGCTAAAGCGCGCCGCTCCAGCCACCAGCTGTGGCCACCTAAACTTTCAAATGCAGATGACAACAGAGGTGCTTAGCACAGAGCACATGGCGGGTGTTTAAACATTCCAACACTGGCACATTGAACGACACAGCATTCCAAGAATCTAAAAGGCTTTGTGTTCTTTTTAAATTCAAAGGACACAAAATAGAGACACAAAGCAGTGAGAACAAAAAAAAAAAAACTACAGAAGCTGGCTACAGTGTAGGACTGAACGATGACTCTGTTTGGATGCAGGGTTCAAGTTTTGCAATATGTTAAGTGAGTTTCACCAGAAGAATGCTGTGGGCTTAATGAATAGTGTGTTCATTTTACCAGGGTGATGTCATACCTTGCAGAAGGTAAAAACTGAAAAGTGACAGAAAAGATTTAGTGGAGTGCAGAGTTCCATACGCTACTCTATAAAATTACTTACATGCAAGATGGACGATCGCAAAGCAGGAAACCGCAAAGAGCGTGATGCCCACTCTACTGTAATCAGAGCTGTGTGGATCACTGGTGTTAGAGGAGAGGGAGTGGATGAAAGTCCTGTGCCAATGTCACCGTAGTCATCTGCACACAACAGGCCTTTTTCTTTGTCTGTTACTCCCCAAATTGCAACTCACTACAAAAACAGGATTTGATTCATTTTGATTTGTTACGTTTTCCCATTATTTGTCCAGGCCAGCATCCTCTCAAGTGAATCTTCTTCCTTGCTGCTCTCTCTCCTCCAACCACAATGTAAAAATGTCTCCTTTGAAAAAGTCTTTAGCACTACAAAAATTTATCTTGTCACATGTTCTTAAATAACTAATTAATCCATGTTTTTGAAAGCTGCCTCTAAACAGACCATTAGGGAAAGGGTCACATTAGCATAATCTGTAAAGAGTTCTGACCGGGATGCATTGAACACAACCACTATGTTTTAAAGGTCTAATGAACGTACTGATAAAAAATACTTTTTTTTAACGTTTTGGGAACAAGACCAACCATTACCTGTACATAAATATAAACACTAAAGTCTCCTCTGATCTACTGAAAAGGGCAAAGAGAGGGTAAAAGGTCTATTGCACAGGGTATAGACAAGGTAAAGGAGGTCTTCCTGACCAGGTGCACCAGCTGGATAAAGGACTCACTGCTGATGGGTTGAATACCTTCCCCTGTCTATGGGCCAAAGCAATGCTTTCAGGCATGCCCACAGTTTTCTGCATAAAGCTAACACTGCTGCTTCATAAACACATTTGCTATTCGCACAAGGAAGACAAAAGTTTGAATTATTACGTTTATGTTAATAGTTTTCCATTACTGTGAAAAGTGTACAGTTTGCCTAAGTGGGAATGCTGATAGCCAGACTTGGATGAATTGAATGTTCTCAGAGTGTGCAGATACATTTCTTTTTGGTTCATGGTTGTTCTTCCCACACAAAGAAATAGAGCGAACAGATGAGGTGGACACAAGACCACTCCGGGACAGTGGAGCAGCAGGCACCCATCCCAATAAATCTCTCCACTTTACGAGGAGATGACATATTAAGGCTATAGAGTCCACGCAATCATTTATTTCACGGTCCTGCTCAGGGTGTTGGCAAAGACCTCACAGGCCTGTTTCACTAAAAATTAACCAGTGTTTATATTTACCTGCAAGGCTGCAAGACCACAAAGTTCTGTGGCATACACATTATTTTGGTATTAAAAGACAGATTCACTTGACTTAGTACAAAGCCAGATGTACAGGGTCAGTCAAATCATTTATTGTCTGCTGTTCTGTTTACACAAGTAAGGATCTAACGTTTACTGATCTGCATTATTTGAGGAAGGAGAGAATTACTGCAAGACAGGTCTGGGTGCGAAGACAAATAATGCAGGACTGGAATAAGGAAACCGGGATCCGGGAAAATGGCTGTCTTTCCCCCGACATCTCTATGTTTTGATTCCAATTAACCAAACCTGTTTCAGGTAATTAGAATTGAACATGAGCAGACTACAAGTGTTAGGTAAAATATGTGTACTTCAAGTCATTATACTGATTTGTTCTGCACCTTTTGCACACATACAGTGCTCCACCAAACGTTAATTTACTTATAAGTTCTCTATGGTAAAAATAAATAAAACAGGAAGCTCTTTCCATGGAAATACATGATCTGATCAGCACTGTGTGATTTCCCTAAACAGATCAGTTAACGTTGAGTTTTTAAGTCACAGCCACCCAAGCCATCCACTGTATATTGCATGTTCTGATATTCTTTCATATAATCAATAATGAACATATATTTACGGTTGTGTACCCCAATATAGAGTTTCTTACACCCACTTTTCAAACAAGTTCTGATATATTTCAATAATACAGACCTGGAATGCCACAGTTATGCATTAGATATTAGATGTTTGGATATGGTCTAATTATACAATGTGTGCACAAAATATGTAACAGGCCTATATACGTGTTACAATTAATATGGAAGTCTCCAGCACAGTTACTTCCAAGACCCATGTAACACAATAAATCACTGCCCTTAAGCATTAATCCCCAGTTCAACAGGGGTAGCCATGGGTAGCGTAGATTACTTTTTATTTACTTACGGGAGCGAAAGTGAAGATGAGAAACCTGACAACACACCTTGCAAGAAATGTCTTCCAGAATCATTCGCTCCTGTTGCAGGATAATAAATTACTTTCTAAACACTGTGAATTGAGACCGATTTTAAATTCATACTATGCTATGCAAACAGCGTGCCACACATCGCTATGGCATGTAAGTCTAGACAGTTTATCTACTTCACTAAAATACACCAAGCTGTTTGAACACTTTCCGACAGTCGCGCGTTGCGTGAACAGGAAAGGTTTAGCTAGCATATTTCTGTTAATACTGTACAAGGAAAGTGACAAGTTTTGCAACTCACCAGGGATATTGGAGACGAAGTTACTCTTATTGCAGGGTATGAGAGTGCACTCCGGAGAATTCTAACTTGCAGTTTCGCAACCCTTCCAAAAGAAACCATTGCTACCACTTAGCCAGCACGATCAGTGGAAGAGCGCATAGCGTGCGCGACTTCTGCTTCTCACTGGCCGCCACGGCGTTCTTCCAATGAGGACAACACCGCTGAGAAGAGGAGGGTGGAATACGCGGAGGCAGGCAGTCCGAGCGAAACGTTTATTGCTCAGCCTTTTCCCAGGCACTTCATTCTCACCCTATTGGTGGATATCCGTACGAGAGGACCGTCCCGTGCATGCGCGAAATTAATTCATTACATGGACACCTGAAAGTTTGCAGCGCGTTTATTTTTAACAGGGGCTTTTGTGTATTTTTGGTTGAGTTGTAAGTTTGAATCGTTGTGTGTTGTGTATTATGAAGGAAAAATGTTGATATTTTAAGACGCAAATATTGAACACTTCACGACAGTGCTTTGACTTGATAGCGTGATAATATCCCGTTGTAATCTTTTGCATTGAATCCCATTTTCACGGTTTACCACATTTACGCACCGGTACATTTGGGCTTTCACCATCCGCGTTGGTTTTTAATAACGGGGACGAGCCAGGCTCTTGAACTCCCCTTTCCAATCACGGATTTTCACGTAAGATACAAAAACTGGTATGCCCATGTAAATTGTTTTGTTATATTCATGTTTATTTATAATTAAAACAGGAATGGGCTCGTATTGGTTAAATGCTCTCAGTTCAACCACAAAGGTTGAGACTGTCCCGATGTGGTAGCGAACCACGACAAAAGGATGGAACAGTATGAGTGGGAGCAGGTCCATCACTGCCAAACAACTAGGTCAGCTGTAGTGGAAAAGATATATGGCAAAAGTAATTAAGTGGGGGTGCTGTAAGAAAGCAAGCACTGACATAGCTTAACTTTGAAATCGACATGTGTTGTCTTAAGTGGAACAGCTAACTGCATGTTCAGTTCTCATTAAATAGATCCTCAGCAGAAACATGATTTCTTGCAACCCATTCAAGCACTTAATTAAGGTTAATTAGCTTCCAGCTAATGGCTGTTTGCAGCCTCATTGACCCTTTGTGGTGTGGAATTTACTTAATGGAATGGGGAAGCTTCATGACGGTGAATAAAATTACAGAAACACAGCAAAGTAAGCTGCAGACTCTGCATATCATTTTCCCCTGTGGTCAAACTGATACATTTATTAATCTGGTATGGGCTAAGCAGCTAGCCTTATCTATTAGATAAGAGCTTCAATCATTCTCAGTTGCAGCCCACATATTATGAGACTCTGATGCTGGGCACAGATGGATATTAGACAAAATGGGTAAGATATTTGACTTGAGCACATCTTAATGTCCACCACATCTTAGTGTCCACCAGACCGGGGACTTTTCTAGCTATTGAAAAGATCCGGGGCGAAGTCAAGTTTGCTTGGGGCTTGTTTTTTTTTTTTTTTTTGAAGGGAGATCGGCATCGGTAGGTTGGGGAGGTTATATCTACCTTTATAATAAATAAATATTATCACACCTTCAGACGCAGCAAGTTCCGCTCTGTTACAGGGCTTGGCCCACAGCCTGGCCATCAGCAATGCAACAGTTGCCTTATAGACTACCCTTACATGTAAAGGTCACATATGATCCCAGCTTAAAACCACTTAAAAGCCTTCATTCAGGGCATGATGGTGAATTTCCAAAACTAGCACTGCATTTCGTAAATATGTACATATGCCAGATGAGGACCTGCACACGTGATATAAAGAAGCCATAATTATTAATATTATATGACTCTACATTACAGCCTGGAATTAATAAACCAGTAAACAAATGTTATAGATAATATTAAAAATGGCCTCGTCTCTTAGCAGTCGGAGATAACACATAGTGATTAAGGCAGGTTATGTAAGTAAGTATGCACTTTTCTACATCTCTTGTGCTAGGTTTTATTAAGAGTTATCACTACCTATGTACTTTATATTATGTTAAGATGAGATGCAAGGAGGTATTGATCAGTTCAGGACATTTAGGTGACAGCTGTAGAAGTAATTGTCTGAATCATTCTGTGCTTTGCAGATTTTGTCTGCTCGGCTTTAATGATCAAACACTTATCCGGATGACTGTACAAGGTCCAAACGGGAGATGGTTTAGAATTTTCAGTGAGTTGAGGGGATTGTATTTATCACTAAGAAACAGAGGGCTCTATCTGGAGGTGGAAAAAATAATTCAAGATTCAAGTGTAAGTTGGTTTGCAAAAGTATTTACAGAACAGTGCGTTCAAAATAGACACTACAAAGACAAAACATTTTGCAGTTGCGTGGAAAAGAAAATTCAGAGAATACCTAATGTAAAGGATATGGAGAAGCGGAGCTACAGGTCCTCTGTCTTCTGCCTCCTGGCACCATGCTTTGCGCACCATGCCTACCTGTTGGCATGATGCCTGCCTTCTTTCCTTCCAGCACTGTACCAGCCTGTGCTGTGACTGCCTGCCTACCTGTCACCATGGCTGCCTGCCACACTGCCAATGTTGTGCTTACCTGTCTACCCTGTCCATCTATTCACTGGAGATATTCCCTGCCTGTCTACATGCTGGTCTCCTTACCCAAGCTCTGCCTGCCGTCTACCTACCAGCAATGTGGCTTACCTGATAGTTTTACCTGTCATTTTGCTGGCATGGTGTTTAACTGGCTGCATGGTGCCTCTCTGACTCACTGCCAGATTTGTGCCTCCCCAGTGACTTACCAGCCTGCCTTGGTTCTGGATCTGTGTCATCCTGCTTGCCTATCTGTTTGCCTGTGGCTGCCGTGTTACCTGACTGCCTGCAGGCGACCAGCATGTTGGCATTGTGTCAAACTTTTTGGTAGCCATGCCTTCCTTCTAGTGCCACGTCTTTTCTCCTGCTGGCACCATGCCACTTGGTAGGCAGGCAGGAAGGCATGGCATGGGCAGGCAGTAAGGCAGGCACAAGGCAGCACGGAGGTTTACATGTTACCTTTGGTTTGCTTCCTAGGGGCATTTGGGGTTTTGCAGCATATCTGGACAATTAATTGGAGTTTAAGGCAAAGTTTTACATTACATTATTGTCATTTAGTAGACACTCTTATCCAGAGCAATCTAATATTGCCACTCTGTGTATGGCTTTCGCTTGTGTTATACTCTTCCTCACTTGTAAGTCGCTTTGGATAAAAACTTCTACCAAATGAATCCATTCTAATTCTAAATTCTATATTAGACAGGTTACAATTTTTATGTGCTGTCTACTTATAGAGCTGGCTATTTTACTGAGGCACCTATGGGTTAAGTACCTTGCCCAAGGTTAAAATCAGCGGTGCCCCAGTGGGGAATTAAACCAGCAACCTTTCGATTACAAGCCCTGCTCCCTACTGCTATCCTACATTGCCATCCACTTTTGTTTTGTTTAAAATCTAAATGTAGTATGTTCTATAATGCATTTCAAGTACTTAGATGCACAGCTGAGCATTCCAACCTGCATCCTGTAAGTCTCGAACCTTTTTTCTCCAGTAAATGACAGAGCTGGCCTTACCACCACCACAGATTTACATTATAATCACTGAAGGAAATCAAAACCTGATCAAAAAAGCTGACAACTCTGTGATAACTTAAGACACCAATTATTATTCAGGCAAAGTCCTGTGAGCATATTAATATGCAGTCTGTGATTTTGTGATTATTTGTTTATTTGAACTGATTTAAAGGTGATAACAAACAAAATGCTGTTTAATTTGGTTTTCAGTAACACTACTTGTCCCCTTGTGCTACATGTGGTGTGTAACCAGCCCAGTATTTTCAGTCTGGAATTGGGTACATAACATTTTTTCATACATACGCCGCTACAATTTTCTCACTAAGATAAGGTAAAGTATAATATGGATTGATTGTGTAGTTCCCATGCTTGTATTTCTGCTATTACTATGGGCATAAGCATTTTCTACCATATCTGTATAGAGTTATCTTGTTATTTTTTAGAGGTACTAAGGATATTCAGCCAGCTGTGGCTATTATTCTAAATCATGTTTAACTGTAGAAATGCCATGTTCTCCACCTCGTCCACAGCCTTTTCATCCTCACACTGTAGTCCATACTGCCATCCAGTGGACATGTATTGAACATACTTTTTTTTTTTTCACCCAGCAAGTAAGGGCAACTCGTTTCATTATTCCAATACCCCAAAAGTCAGTGCTGGTAGTCAGTAGGTGATATGAGGGGGGGTGCTATCCCCCTTGTTAGCAAAATGACCAAATATCCCCCCCCCCTCTCTTCATCCCCTTGTTAGTAGCAGAGAGAGTGCTGCATGTGCATCTGCCATCCCCCCTGTTAAAAATTAACAAATCACCTACTGTTGGTATTCATTACACTTTTAATATCTGAGATGACTTTATTTTTCCTCTTTGAAACATTTTCTTATAACAAACTTGTGTCAAGCAGCTTCCACTCCTGTGTGCACAAATACTAAACAACAACAAAATCGTTAGCAACATCATATTTTTGTTCAATAAGACTAAACAGGCAGACAGACTTGTGCAGTCTGTGCTTTATTTACAATAATCATAATAAATACAGTCAATGATAATCACCCTCAATGGATTGTTGAATACCACCAGTGGTGGTATACCTAAACGAAAGCATCTGTTCCTGGTTTAGTTGATATACATTCAGAAAGTTACCCTCAGGAAATTAAATAAACAACTAAATGAAGGACTCACAGTCTATGGTTTAAGTGACAAACACTAAATTAGTGAATGCTCATTGGTTGTAATTGCTAGTTCTTCTTTTACTGCATAGGACGTATCAGAGTCATGCTTTAAAAAAATATCCAATGTAATTTGTTACAATGTAACAGTTGTTTGTTGGGTCTGATTTCCTATTGGAAAATTAATTGTATAAAGTCATTAAACAGGATGTTATTGCAATTTTATGGTTACATGGTTGATGTTCTGAACCCAGTTGTTTCGTTTTTAAATCATCAGAGTGAAAATACATGTGAAAAATACAAAAAGCTGTACTGGCCGTTGTAGAAAGCTAATTTTTCCACCAGGCGGCTATGGTAAAGCATGAGAACAAGCAGGTGTAAACTGATTCATGGCCATCTAGTGGTTATTTCTGGAAGTTTCTTACTTAAAAAAACCCCTCAAAATTGTATTTTTGAATGGCTGGGTGGTAATCAACCTGGAATTAATACTAACAGACGCACACGTGTTCAGGGAAAATTCATGGAGAAAAAAGTCTTTAATTCATGATGGCTATAAAACATGTTTATAGTTTCACACCTTACATTTTTCTTGAACCATTTTCTTTTGTGCTAGATGTTCATTGGAGCAGTTCATCCCCACGAGAGCTCTGAGTTTCGCAATCTTTTCACTTTGCCACTCTTGTGTCCAGGAAATCTATGTCATAATTAAAATCCTATTTCTTCTCTGTAGCTGTAATATAGCGCCTGTACTTAGTCACGTGTTTTTCTTGAACAGTTAGTTTCCACTGTGAGGCGTCGCGTCCCATCAGCTGTAGAAATATTCCAGTTTACTTGGATGTAATGATGTTTTTGAGTTTTTATTTAGTTTTATACACTGTCGCAAAGGAATAAATGATATGATATAATGATTAGCCTATGATAAATTCATTTAATTTAAGCAAAGGTAAGATTGGAGTAAATGTAATGAAAACAATTGGTAAAGGGGATTAATAAATGTCAATCAGACAAAAAAGAATGAGAGAGCAGCGACAGTGCTGGCACTGACCGAAAGTACAGAAATCAACGCAAGGAATTGAAACCCCCTGAAATAACAACAAAGCCTCTCTGAACGCACAATTAAAGCCTCGGCAAAAGCAACCCAGTTCCGCTGTCAGGCTGCTCCCTTCTAAAACATTTAATTTTAGTGATCTGTCCTGTAATGATAATCTGTACCTCCAACACACACGCGCGCACGCGCGCGCGTGCAGTTAACACAGAAATTCTAATTAAATCTGGTGATTGACTTGGGTGGGACATCAAAGGCACAAAGTTACTACGATAAGTCAAATTCGTATTAATTAGGCTGAGCGGGACCAATAGACAGAGCGCGGGAGAGAGTCACAGAGAGAGAGGGAAAGGAGACAAGAGAGGAGAAAATTGAGAGATGTCAAGCTGCGGAGGCTGCGAGGGGGAGAAAGCGCACGAGGGGAGCGATGTTCTTTGAAGTTAGGAGCGAAGATAGAAACGGAGGTAATTGTGTCTGACTGGTTTTGGTAATGAAGAGCCGCAGATCTGAGCTGAAGATCCCGGTAACGAATGCATTCACCCCCTACTGTTTCTGCGCACAATTCACACTCTCCTAATTGACCAGCCCCGACTCCCGGGAGCTCTTTGTTATTATTTATTAATTATTCATTTCTAAATTATTTACACGGTGGAATATTGCATGTGACAGCTTTTTGGACAGGCAGCATTAATTGAGCATGACGAGATGGAGCTGGAAATGGTACAAGTACATCAAGATTTCATATTATTTTCCTTTTTTACTCATAGTTCTGAAGAGGTCAGTGCAAAAAAAAAATGTCAAACATCACTTGTAGATGTGGATATACAACACATGTAGATAATGTTCCATATGAAATAACTGTAGAATAAGGTGTCATTGTGAGCTGCAGCAAAGTGGAGCCTTTGTGTGCAATTCAGAGTAAAGCAGAAAAAGTTAAACTGTAAGTTTGTAAGAGGTGGAGTTTTGATGGTAAGGCCAATGTGCTGAATTGAAATGAACTGTAAATTTCCTATCAGTATCTGTGGAAAGTGTAATGGGAAGACTAAAATTTCCAAGAAGTACATTCTCCCATACAGAGATATAAATAGATTTTTTAGACTGGTTGCAACAATGATGCATAACATTTAACATAATTTATTCTTGACATTTTATTCAGATTATGCAACTAATGTGTAGGGTGTCCTTTTAATGATGTTGATGATGATGATAGTATATATAGTATGATAGTATATAACCTATATATAGCCTGTTACTAAAGTTCACAAAAATACATTATTACTCAAAAATACATTAATTATTCAAAAATGTAATTTAGCAGTATCTAGGCAAGACTTGATAAAGGCGGCTTTGGAAGGATGAAGGATTTGTTGGTGAACGACTCGTTGAGATCTACGAAGAGTGCAGACTCGTCTTGCCTCCTGTCACAGTCCCAGCTCCCTGTCACTTGTGCTGCTCCAGGAAGAGCGGAGATGCACTCTTCCACTTAGTCTGTCAAAAGTGACAGCCCGCGTGACACTGATCTGAACGCTGTCCCATGGCACGGTAGCGGGTCCACAGCGAACTGGGGTTCGACGTGCAGTTTGCCATCAAAGAGCATTATGCATTACAAACAGCGTGTCTCATTTTGGTGCGATTTCATTCTCATAGAAAGCACTTTCTCTTCTGAACTGCAAAGACAGTTGACAATGACAATGTAATCAGTCACAATGTGCCACCAGGGCAATAGTGCACACATTCATACGATACAATGCAGTAAACTACTTTATTCTTACGCCAGTGCAGTGTTTCCATGAACTAAAAGGCTTACCACGCAAAACATATCACTTGTGCTGGATAATGCTGAACTAAACCAATAAAATTGACACTAATTAGAATTAATCAATGGAGATGAATATTTAGCAATTCAATGAACGCTCCTGTAGGTGTCAGCAGCAGACTTGAACATCAACACTCACACATCACCAATGCTGTTACATTGCTTTGTACAGTCTTATGTGGAGGTACAGCGTGAGCTGAGATTTGAACTGTCTCTTATTAAAATTCAATATAGAGACATACTGTGCCAAGCAGGAAAGGGTACCAGCACAAAAACCGCACAATTTTAATGTGAAGATGTTGTCTCTCTTTCCACCAAAGTCACTGGAAAGAAGCGTTGTGAATGTTAGTATAAAATAAACATTTTTCAGCCAGTAATTCCAGTACAGTTGTCATATGCTGTGGAAATGTTATTTTTTTAATGGAAAAAGGTTTCTGTTGCAAAAACATACACCTGTTTTGTTTTTGTCATATTTTATGTTAGTTCTGTTCATGTGCCTATTGTGTTGAACTGTAGTCAGCCACCATAAATTGGAATATGTGACAGCGAAGAATATGGAGGATAATGAGAATTGTTTGCCAACTGGGAGTGGCGTTGTTGAGACCGAGCAAATGATGAGTGGGGGCTGGAAAGGGAGTGTGTGTCAGTATTTCAGAGATTGATGAAACCAGTTGTGAGTCAGTTATTCAGGTAAATTATGTGGACAAGGAGAGCTGCTTGTTAGAATAGACTTTTACCACACATGTTGTAGATAAAAGCAAAAAAAAAAAAAAAAACATCTGAAAAACATTTGAAGAGTATGCAGGGGAACTATGATTTCAAGCTTCTGGGTGTACGTTCCATCTGCGGCTCTTTTCAGCTGTTAAGGTCTCTTCTAGTATTTATACAGTGAGGATTTCAATACACTTTGATTTTTGTATGCAGTGTTACGGTCTCAGCATTGCTCATGAAATAACTGTGCTGTCTGAACTGACTTTCTGTTTGAGGAAAGGAACAATACTTTCTCCCTGGATTGAAAAGAATTAGCTGTTCTTTTGGGGATCATTCATCTGAAGATGTTGACAAGGTCCATTCAAATCTCTTATTGCCAAAGTGCATGCAGTCTTTTGTGATTTAGGCTTTTGGGAACAAAGAGGGAGGGCTGACTGCGAGAGATCTTGATATTTTTATGAATTTATATATTTATGTTTATACATATTCTCCAGTCATCACAGTAGTGCACTCTTAATCTAAATGTACATCAAAGCAACTCAATTCTCATACTGCTCCACTCGTCCTTATTACAAAAGTGCATATAAATGCCTGTGGGGAATTTGGAGAAAAAAGAAATCACAAAACAAAAAGTAAACATGTTTGCTTTTATCTTGCAAATAACTAATCTTCTGGTACAAATTAGTTTTCAGCATAAATATCAGACTATCAGGAAATACAAAAATAAATTATGGCATGTGAAGGGGGGCTGGAGAGATGTTTTTTTTTTTGTCATTTTCAGAGAGTGGATTGTTTTAAAGAAGAAACAGCACACAACAAAAATGTCTCACAGCATTGTTTCTTTTATCCTTTTCCTGTGTTAAAACCATCCATTTGCTCAGCGTACAAGCTTAAGCAGGGTGACACTACATTAGGAGCATCAATTACATAACTGTTATCCACGTCCTTAGCTGAATATTGAAGCAAGTCGAGTTAAGCGCTGTCGAGATAAAACCAGGCTAAAAGGCTAATACAGCAGCACCTGACCCAGCAATCTGAGCTCGTGCCTTTCCTGTTACAAGGCCAGCCCGCTAATCGCTTGGCCCCGTTTGCTGGCTACCGTAAGAGTAGGTCTGGTAAGTTGTGGGTCTGTGTGATCAGTAGTGTGAGTAAATGAGTAAATGATGTTGCGCTCTGTGTTTATTTCGCCGGCTCGGTGCTGTGGGGACATGACTTAACAGAGAGGCTGTGCGGTTGCGTGCGCGCTCACCGCGCGGCCGTCCGCCAAGGCGGAGCGTAAACAGCTCAGGCAAGGGCCGGCGTTTCTGAGGAGAGATCCCAACTTGTGTTTTCTGAGTCCCGCGCACTGGGGAGGGTTCTGAAGCACAAGATGGTGAATAATTGAACAAAGTGAGGATGAGCCTTCTGAGGTTCTGCTTGCTCTTCCACTGCGGTGCTTTGAAAGACGAAGAGGCAACTTTATTAAAGTTCCTTCAAAGCCTGATGGTGCCAATTCGGGGCGAATCAGGAGAGGCCAGCCGCGCGGAGCGCCTACGTGTGTAGCTGCGGTACACATCTAGGCCATTAAAAAACAGATTTGATTATGTTAACGCTGCCAGAAACAAGGCGCAAACTTTGTCTCCTCTCTCACTTGAAAAGTACCAAATGAAGCATTGCACGAGTACTGCAGGATCACAACATTCATAATCAGACAACTGATGTTTAAATGCTCCCATAGTCTCTGGTGCTTGAACGAACAAGTTCACTTCAAAAGGAGCCAAGGTAGACATCTGTCCCTCTGTCCTTTGTCCTCCTGCAGTGAAAACGCATACCAGAAAGCAACGGCGTCTGTCTGGCCCATCCAGCGCTATACACAGTTGCGATAAACAGTGTGATATACAAAGACACAGGCGAGACATGGCTCCTCCCCTTGGGTCCCGCATATCCTCACCGCTGTAGAGATATCAAGCTCCCTGATTGAAGTCTGGCAGCCTTTACTGCACTTTGCCCAGTGATAGCACACTTCATTAGAGCTGTCAATTACTCCCTGATGTGCGGCAGAACTGTGCAGTGCCCTTAGGGCCTAATCAATAGGGAGTTCCAATGGAGTGTGCCATCAGATACATAATGGGGTGGAATAATGAATGTCAGGCCTTTTAAAATCATTTTGATGTTTATTTATTAATCGCATGCAAAGAATCACAGTTTACTTCACTGCATTTTGTGAATGTTTGTAAATCAGTGTTTTTTCAAATATGTAGATTTTGTTGTGTTAATCTGTTAAAAAATGGTACAGTTTATGCATGTACTTTGATTGCACATTTCAAACATTTCCAGTGTCTGCAGAGATATGCAAATAGCTTTTAAAAAGTAGCGGAATGTAAAAACATATTTACCTCCGATCAATGTGAGATTTGAGTTTATGCGAGTTAATGGAAACATAACTATCGGATGTAACTGAATTTCTAAGATGGTATTCAGTCTCGTTTTTAACAGCCAGCCTGGTTTTCTCACTGGAGTGGTATTTAAACTCACATTTAGTTTACCTTTTAACAATGTTATTTCGAACACTTTGAAAATACATTTTTGATATTAATTTACATTACTTAAGCCCTCACTAACTGTGCATAAGACCTTGTTTGCCTAAAATGGCACACACAAAATCCAGAAAAATGACATATCCATGGAACAGGAAAAAAAAAATCTATTTAATTTTTTTTTTTTTTTGCACCAAAAACAAAACACAACAAGACAAAATAAAACAAAGCCTTTGAGGAAAAGCAGTTGTTCTGCCAAAGTTCCTTTCAAAAACATACATAATCTGAAAACATGTGGCAGGTAAGCAGACCGCCGGTGTACCGTTCTCGCGGACCAAAAAAGAGCCCTGCAAACACTGCGCTGTAAACAGCCTGGAGATGAAAGAAGGAAAAACATCAGAGGGACAATGGGACGACGGTGTCCGGGCGGCCCTGCCCCCGTGTCCTCTTTGTGATGCGTCCAGCGAAGACTCCCTCACTTCTCCCAGACTCCCCCGGGGCCCTCTGACCACCACGTCTGCATCCAGACCCTGATCCGGTCCCCGCCTGCGGCCTTCCTCACAGCACTTCCCCTCCCCAGCACCATTTCCATTAGAACAATCGCCGGCCGCTGCCGCACGCTAAAAATGATTATTTTCTTAACAGAATAAAACAAACCACCCGCTTCTTAACATAACAGTGACGTATGAATGATTTTTCACTATTTTACTATTTTTACTATTAAAATTGTGCATTTCCTGTTTTTTATTGTGTGTTGATAATGTACGAATAGATATCTTCATGTGAAAAAAGAGTTTGAATAGCAGTCTTATGTTGGAAATTTATGGGAGCCATCGACAGTTATTTTTCTGCAAGTAAAATACGTCATGCGGATTTTAAGAAATAACCTCTGCTGAAAAAGGCTTTGATTTCTGACTCTGAGCAAGTGCATTGAGACATTGCCACTGTGAGTCATGGTATTTTTTTTGTCCCAGTTTATCATTTGTTGTCTGAGTTCTGTGTAGCATTGCATGAGCTTATGACTTGGGATAGTCTACTTAATTCTATTCCTCTTTCCAGCAACAAGAACTAATAAATTTACCTCATTCACTTGGAATATTTCAGGTGGAAAGATAAAGGAAACTTTGAAGATAAGGCAGATCTGTAATTATTAGGCGGATGCCCTTATCCATGGGGAATAAGAAAGAATTAGAAAATTGATTTGCACATTCTTCAACAAATAACTATGTCATTAACATTCAGTATTGCATAACATCTTTAGATGTTCAATATAGCTACCCCCTGAGCAGCCAAAATGCATCATTATGTTTGGGCTACAGTAATGTTCAGCGCATTTCTCATGGCCGCTCATGTATAGTACTCTTAGCCAGAACAAGTCAGTAAAAAGTGTCCAGTATAGGTCTCAAAATACAATGAAATGCAGTGTCTGCCAGCAGCAATGTTATAACCTTCCACTAGATGTCACTGTGTATAGAGTTAAAGGTCCCCAGTTCGGGGGACAAAGACATACATGTAATTCAGTTAGTTTTTAGTTTTTTTTTCTTGATGAATGCCCTTATTTTGTTGTTGTTGCTGTTTTTTTTAAATATTATTTGTGGTGTAACAGACCTTTTCCGGGAGATAAAGTACTTTTACAGGAACATTTATATGAGTCTGTGGTCTGACGGCTAGACAAACACAATTGAGAGACAACCACATCCGCTTGAACCTCTGAGATTCCTCCCTTATAAGTGATTCATTCAAACACTTGCCATCTCTAGTGGTGAAATAGGGGGAACAACTCACTCATCCAGTCATCAGTCAATGAGTCGAGGGACATGATTTGTGGGTGCTTCCATCAGTCATATTCAAATAAAAAACCTATGCATCCAGGTATTATACTGTATCACCAGAACATGTTAAACATATGCTGTTTGAACATGTTCTCATTATGACAATATATTTGACAAATTGCAGTAAATACTTTGTCATATATCTGAATGTGAATTCATAAATCTTATCCTTTCAATGCAAGCACACCACTGCACTCCATAGTGTAAACATATTCAGTAAATATGGGACTGGCACCGTGTTGGATATACACTATGTTTATCAATGCACTTGAACTTGTGTATTTTGTGTGATTGACTATCTATTCATAGGCTGTACACCTTAGCAAATGCATGGGTGGCTTGTTTTTTCATTACCCTGGTAAATTGGATCGGCTCCCGAGCCATCATTGACTGTCTGCGCGGCACGGCGGAGTACGAGCCTCATACAATGCCCGCACAATGCAAAGGATTATCTCTCCTGAAGCCTCTTCTTTATACCCGGGAGCCTGGTGCGAATTCTCAGTGCGTCTCCGCCGATCGCGCAAGAGAAGACAGGGAGCAGCAGGACCAGCGGAGAGAGAGGACAGCGCGGCAGCCGCGGCGCGCATTTCCCCCACGACCCCCCGAGTCAGACACGGAGCTCCGCGGACGGGCAGGGTGTAGGAAGGCAGGCGGAAGGTCAGAACCGCGGGGCTCCGCCGCTCGACGGTAATCCTCAGTGATCTTCCCTAATCTGTCACAGATACGCCATTGATTTTTGGGAGAGCTGCTGGAAGACAGGATGGAAAAAAAGGAAAAAAACTGTGGATTAGAACAGTGTGCCTGGATTTACTCCCTGCCTTACTCCTTTAAGTGCTGTGAAAACAGCTTTAGCTTGTAGAAAGTAAAGTGAAGCATCCGGCTGTGGGAGAAATTCATTTTAGGAGCTGGAGGGACTGGAGGGACAAACCAGCAGTAGCTTTACATCAGTGCAGAGCCTCTGAGTGCAGTCGATGTGAAAAGATTAAAGAATAATGACACATCAACTGGCCTGCACAAAAGGTGCGGTAATGACCTCTGCCATGCACGGGTGGAGCAGAGACAGTGGGATCTCTATCCATCTGTCTGTCTGTGCACCGGATCAATTTAGCAAACCGTCCGCTGGTTAGTGTGAGATATATGTGAAATAATCCTTTGTTCCTCAGTAGTTTCATTTCTCTCTAGCAGTTCATTTTTCAAGTGACACATGTTGGCCTACTATTGAAAAACTACTCACAATGCTTTGCATGACATTGACATTTTTTTTATCCATAATAACCCTTATCAAACTCCAATTCTGCTGGAGTTAAAACTATTGTGCTAGTACACATTTGTCATATTTCCACTACCAAACAGAGTATCAAATAGCAAATACAGTACCGCAGAAGATACTATAGCACTGCGTATTGCATGTCACCAAGCCAATGTCCTTCCCTTAGTCAAAGTTTCACACTAGTCTTTTCTTCTGTTTCGTCAGCCAGATGCCACTGTCCTAACCGTCGCTTTGCCTTCAAAACGTTCTCCTTCTTTCGCCCATACTACCGGCTTATCACAAGTCTCTTAATGAAAGACTTCCATTGTTTCCCTCTGACTCTGTCTCCCTCTAAGCCATGGGGCTGGATTGATTTCCTTTTTTCTCTCTTGCGGTGACAAAGTGTGTGATGTGATTTATTCATCTTAAGTTCCCAGGCCTGGAAGCCTGTAGAGTCTACATCACTGTTCCTCCACGTCTGTTTCTTTGCCAGTGAGGGCTGCAGTCGTTAACTTTGTGGCTAAAACCACTTGCAACACAATTATTTTTTCCATAGTCTTTATCACTGGCATATTTGGATAAGGGATTTCCACAACTGAAAGAGTAACATGCTTGGGTAATTTGTCACCCTATTATATTAAGATAAGAAAAACTTTTCGAAATGAAATATGATTACTGCTGGCTCTGGAATAACTCTAGACCAGACTCCACTGCTGGTTTAAGTGGTGTGGTCTATAGCATTGAGAATGATTACAATGTCTATGATGAAAGTGTGGGCCAATACATCTTTTCCTTTAATATGGAATATAACAGCCACAGAAAATACATTCTGAGACAGGATAACAGCATGGTTTCATTTGAACACTACATGTAATTGGGATCAGCACAAAGTAAGTTAAGTAGTGCTGGGTATTGCTTGTGTTACAGTGGAGCCCGGTATTTGTAGTATGTTTAACCTGGTGAGGAAGACCTTCCCTTGGAAGTTGAACGTTTCACCGTAATGTGCACCTATGATGTTTTCATGATAATTACATAGTTTTTCCTCACTTTTTTCTGCATCCAGCTGTGTGTTTGGTTTGTTCGCGGAGAGGAAAAGTATAAATCTTTTTAATTATACCATTAATGCCTTGGATGTGATTGCTGTCTGCAGGTTGAACCTCCATCACCGATTCGAGGGGGTCTCTTTGTTGAAATTGCCCGAAGTTCGTTGAAATGGAAAGTACCTTCTCGTGTAAGTAATTCGAGTTATTTCTTGTGGTTGGGCTTGATTGAAGGCAGAAGAAAGTGGGGTGTGTTGTAAGCCTATTGTGTGTGCCAGCGTTTGATTAAGCATGGAGCCAAATGCCTGTAATTATCTCCAAATTGTTTTGATAATCTGTGTAAGCGGGAAGGTGGAGCCTTGGCATTATAGTAATTGAACTCCTGTTGCTTAATATCTAGTGGGGAAAAAGTGTCAAGGGGATGAGCCATCATTCAGTAATGGTAAGCCTGATAGTCTGACAGCCGGTGACATGGTGCCTCGTGTGCAAGAATATGCCACAGGACTGCATTGGAAAGGAATCACAGTAAGGGATTACAAAGCCTTCACAGGTCTTGACTTTTTGATCCACTGAGAGTGTTATTAATCTAGTGTATTCAGCTAACCACAAGTGATACAATGATAAAACAGGCTGTTAATGACCCGAATGTGATGACATCAGTAGGTCACTATCGCTACACCACTGATGGCACTCTTGGCATGACATGGTAAACACATGACTATGTCAGACTAACATATGGAGACTGACAATGCAAAGCCATTGTGTAAAAAGCCAAATACAGTTTCATTGCTCCAGAAATAGAAAGGAGCATTGCCAGTAACAGTGTTATGCTTATTTTACTGAACACATAAATTTTTTTATAGCATGATGCGTGCGCTTTCTAGACAGGATTTAATAGGTGTGATGACCCTTACGGCTCTCTCCTGATGCTTCTGCACAAATCCTACACAGCAGATACGCACGCCGCACTGTGTCGGACTGTCTGTGCTCGTAAACACTGTTGTTGTGTTTATTTTGTGTGCAGAAAGCAGATGGTGGCATCGCTGACCTCTCAGTGTCATCCTGTCCACCAGCTGAACCGTGACATGATGCATCTTATCTGGTCAAATTGGGCGGCAGCGCGGCTTTGAAGCCATGGCTGTGTGGAGATGCAATCAGGCAGACTGCTGCCGGACACAAACAGTGGCCTGCCCCCTGTTCAGAGGGAGTCCGTCCCCGCTGAGAGACCCGCAGCAACCCCGAGACCGGAGCCCACGGGAGGCTCGCGTAGCGGCATGTGAATCAGCGGACACATGTGCGGAGGCGAGGGGTTTTCGGCGTCTCCAGAGGAGTCACATAGCTCTCTCCTCCTCCCAAATCTGGCGGATAATCTAGGAAATCTCAGTATGATAAGACACGACTGAACTCCTGGGATGAGTTTTTTTTTCTTTTTACCTAGACAGAAAGATAAACACAATTATTGGAGCAAGATGAAAGCTGCAGCTAGATAATAACTGCATCAGTACTATTTTACAAACAGAGCGGCTCACAAAGGACATTAAAGTAAATGTGGAATGAAGTATTCCACCAGCAGTAGCTCTGGCACATGCATTTAAGTAAAAATAATACACTTCTCTGAAAACGTGATCAGAACCCTTTGAAATGACTTTCAGAACATTTTGAGAACGTTATTGCTCTGTTTCCCCCCTTTTTTCTAAATCCCTTTGATACACAGAGTTTAATTTGAGCAGAAATGGAATATCCATTACATTTCTATAAGAAGATCAATCAGATCAGAATTTCTGGATTTCACTGTAGGGCTTTTCTAATCTAATGTGGTTATTCTCAAAAGAGGCTGAAAGAAATTAGTAAACCAATGGAAGCAACAGCTTATTCACACTGCCGCCATTATGATCTGAAAACGAGGGTTGAAATGTTTCGCACAGAATCAGCCTTCTCTCATTGTGCTGTGCACAGTAGTACACCCAGAATCTTTTTTTTTTTAACCAAAAATTACTCAACATATTATACATAATTGAGTCAAGTGTGCATCCCCCAATGAAGGATGCATACATGCTTTTATATATATATATATATATGTATAGAGAGAGAGAGAGAGAGAGAGAAACATGTCATGAATATCAAGCCTCTGTTTATCAGTAGCTTCATTTTGTTTAGCCAAGTAGGGCCTGTTTCACATCTAATGAAGTGCTTTGACATTAGCTAGCTACAGGCTGAGCTTGTCTTTCATAATACACTGGTTCCAGTGTAATGCAGAGCAATATATCTTATGTAGCTAGTTATGCATCTAGCCGAGTATTTGTTATTGTCTGTACTCCCTCTTCACAGCTTTTGAAATATTCTCTACACTGGTGCAGAGGAGCTGGGGCATACTGGATGCAATCCTCAAGTACACTTGCACACCAACAACAGCTATTATAAATAACTTTGTTATAAAAAAGCCTATTTTTGAATTCCATTAGATTCATCTAATAACTTGGTTGTTTCCAAGCTAGGGTTTCCATGCTGATCACACAGTAAATTTAATATGTTATAATGTAATATATATAATGTCCTAATATCTTCCTAGCTAGTTACTATGGTAATATGCTTGCTGGCTAGCTAGTAACATTAGCTGAACTTGTCTGGTTTTATTCAACATAGTTAATACCAGCTAGCTTTATTAGTTCATCAAATAATTTATCATTTTTTAATATCTTGTATCTGTTGTCATACAGCAGTGGAATACCACTGTTGATTCTAACTTCCAGGCATTTAAGCCTTGCTTTGGTTTTGTGTAGCTCAGTGTAAGAAGTGTGAAGTGTAACATTCATGAATGAGGTGTATCAAAGGTGACGATTAACAAATTTACAGATGAGACATGCAGACAAATAAATGTTCTTATTTCATTTCGGTGTACTTGTGAATTTCATCACTTCTCGATACACAAAACTGTCATGTTAAGAACCTTAGAAACCTAACCAACAAGAAGCACTTATCAATTAGCACCCTAAGTTGAGCCCAAAGATAACACATTTCAAAAGATGCCAAGCAGCAGTAACAGACATTCACAACCTGCAGATGTAATTTGAAAGTATATAAATTACAGGAGATGGGTTTCCTCCCAAAGCCTCAACAGAACAGACTGCTCCAGGCTAGTGCTACATAAGAGCGCTAATAAAAGTCAAACCGTAAATCAGTGCCGTGTGCTTATCAAATACATTTTTCAATGCGTTTATACCATTGTAAAAAGCACTGTAGGAAATGATCTTCACCTGTGTGGAAATTGCACAGGATTTGTACCAAAACTGCTTTACCCTTCAGCCATAAACTGCTAAATATTCAGAAGACAGGAGAGCTCATGCTTAGACACAATTGCAAATTGGGGAAACCCCTGCGTTTGAAAGTTTAACCCTTCATACTTTGCTAAATAAATGGCTTGCAGTCTTTCCAAAGCAGGTGTTCGTTGCCAGATGTGTAGGCTTTTTGTGGATTATTATTTTTCCTTTTCTATAGTATTTGGTATTACATTTGTTTCATAAATTTATGTAAATTCCTTACTATTTCTTCAACAAAATATTTTATAATACTACGGCAAATGCATGCACCTCCTTACGTGTAGTACTCATTTTTACAGTACGGTTTGTTTGTGCATTTCATTTCTACTTATGTTATGACACCATTGTCAGCAGCAGTTGATAAAGACTCTTTTTGGTATGTGTTTGTGCATCACCATTCACCTGTTGCTGACCAAATTCACTCACTTTATTAAACCTCTTGCTTTTTACTCCTTATCTTACAATAGGAGCCTTGCAAAAGGTCCTGTTTGTTTGTGTGAGACTTTCCTTAATAAGAGGGATTGGTGGTTCATTTCAGGTCTTTGGTTTAGATTAAATTCCGAAATTGGTCAGTGTGGCAAGAAAACATTTAGGTAGGTTCAGAGAGGGGAATCCCTGAATAATGCAGTGATTAACGTAACAAAATGCAATCAAGGGGCTTGCGTCTGGTTTCTAATGGTGGTTATGATGAATGCTATGACGCCTCTTCTTCATTTGCACCTGCCATATTTCTCCGTACACACCCACAGCACAAAAACAAAATTACAACAAACAGATGCTCAGTCACATGGTACATGTTGATTATCGTCCTTCAGTGCCAGCTCTGTCTGCACTTGTTTGACAGTTTATTTTTTTTTTATTGTGCATGGTTTCGCGAGAGCGTCCCTCCTCCTCCTCTATGGCCTCATTCCCTGTGACGGACACGCTGCGGGGAGACCGCAAGATCCAAGAGGGATGCTGGGCTTCGGTTCACAGGTGGCAGATACAGAGGCTGCCTCTGGAACACTTGAGGTGAAACACACACACACACACACACGCTCTTAGCCTGACAAAAGGGGGAATAACTCCCTCGCCCACATGAAAGGAGCAGACAGTGGGCCGCACGCCAGGCCCTGGATACCTGGAGACAAAGGAGTGGCACCTCGGGGTTTAGATCGCCGAGATCCCGGGCCGCTGATGGATGGGTCCAGGACGGGGGGGCCTTCGGAGAGGCGGGGGGGGGGGCCCCGCGAGCAGCGTGCCCGCGGTGTGCTGTTATGTCGCGGCCCTGCAATTAATCTCCCTGACATCCCACCTCTCCCTCGGGGTGCCTTCTGGTATCGATTCCAGCAGCGGGAGACTGTGGGGGGGGGGGGGGGGGGGGGTGGGGGGGGGATCAGCTCCGCCGTGCGTGAGTGGCGGCGCACGGAGCTCCCTGCCAGCTCACATGCGCTGCAGCCCCTACCTGGAGCTCAACCCGCACCGCCCCGAAGATATGGTGCGCAGATGTGAGCAACACCTGCACTCCAGCGCTGTTTGACTGTGCACCACAGGAGACTTCACTCCTGACTATAGTTTTCTTTTAGATTTTTTCAGCTTTTTCAGTTTTTTTGCTACCCTTTTCATTGCATTTAGCTATCTTAAGAGTAAACCTGCTCCCCTAACTGTAGTGTCTGTGGTGCTTCAAGGCTCGGCTGGGCTAACAAATTTGCAGCCTAATGTTCGGCACCCATGGAGTAGGTTACCCATATTGTGATACACACATATGTTACTTGGGCTCCCCAGAGTTTTGCTCCACATTGTGGGATTTTTTTTGCCCTTTTTATGTTTTAGCACAGCGGTATGAAACACCAGACCTGCAGTCACTGCTTATTATTTTGTCCTTGTTCTTGCTGTTATTGCAGTGATAACAGTCCAGAGCCCACAGTCACACCAGTGGGAGGTACATCTTGTCAGAATGTGAGGAGACTCTGGAGCACCATGGCCTGAGCTGTGCCAAATTGGAGCAGTCCACAGCAAGGGACTGACTTCATGTACAGGCACTGTGCCTCACTGGCTATAAGGCACAGTGTCTTCTAAACAGAACCAGCCTTTGACTCTTGGACAAACTGCAAATGAACGATTGCTGATGAAACCAGTAAGGAATTTTAGCTTGCTTAATCTTTGACTGTCTTTCCCCTGTGTCATTGATCCAACATGTTCTCAATGAAGCAGAGCTGAAAATATTCAGGGAACCAGCAGCATCCACACATGCCCCTCTGACCCCTGCTCCTCGTTTTGTGACATCTGCTCATATCCTATTATGGAGGCGCATGTGACGGCGTTGGAACGCTGGCCCTTAGCGCCAGTCAGAGCTACAAACCAGCCCGTTGGCTCCTGCCGGGGTGGTGAAGGCCATGAGTGTCCCCAGGCGGGAGGGGAACGGAGCCACATGCCGGCTGCTGCAGGGCCAAAGAACCCCAGGGAGCCTCGGGGAACACGGCTGGGATGGGGCATGCCATCTCACACTGCAGCCCCCCAGCCAATGGTGGCCACACTCGCATGGACAGCACCACTGCCCACCAGGAAGAAGATGACAGAAGAGTTCACAGCCATGTTATATCTGTCTATCCATGCAACATTTATTTGTTTGTCTAGCAGATGGCCTTTTCCAGGGCAGCTCAGTGCACATGGTCATTATAATGCTGGTGAATAATATGACATGAAAAGACGAAATACAAATTTCAAAAAGAGACAGAGGGTATTATGCTGTATGTGCAAAATGCAACAGACAAAACTGACATGCAAGATGCACAGTATAGACATATATTTCTGTAATATGTACATTAAAACTTGCCTCAGTTCTAATTGTGTAATGTTCGAATGTTCTACTAATACTACAGAGGAGCTTTACGTTTGAGTCTGTGCTCCATTTTGTTTTAATTAAACTCCTATCAGTTTCTTTGAAGATAATGAGTCCGTTTGGATATGTAAAAGAGAGTTATTTTGATTGGGCTCAACACTTTACCTTTGATTTCTCCATTATTTTACACATTGTTAATTATGTTCTGTGTTTTATTTTAAAATAATCCGAGGGCTGATTGTAGTGTGCTCAGACAATTTGCATAAAAAAACAAGCACAGATGAACAAACAGCAAAAACAACATTGAGAACGAACCAAGGCCTGCAATGAGCACTTTGGTAATAGAATGGCAATTATGTGCTTTGCCGGATCTGGATGGTAGGTACCTTTACAGCCTTTTGGTGCTGTTGGGTGTTCAGGCTGTGACCTGAAGAAGTAGCCTTAGAAACAGCACTGAGCCTCACCCACTGACTGACTCCCTTACTGACCGACTACATAGATGCTGCAGTGCAGTCTCAGCACAGAGCACCGGTGCGGTAACCACTGCCAATGTAAACAGTGCCTCTTATAAGCTTTGTTTTTTAATGACCTGAGAGATTAACTGAATATTTTCACCATGTGCTGGGACCAGTGTCTAATCCACCAAATGTTCAGGTTAGGAATGGATGAGTAGAGCTTGAGATGAAAGAGGAATCACTTCAGCTGTCAAACTGAATATGATAACTGGCACGATAACTTTTTTAGCATTAACTGTTCCTCAGTGCCATAGCTCCTGAATGGAAGTATACAATTCAACAGATTCCCATGGTTAGTTTTGATGTTGTTTCATGTTGGTGTAAATATTGTGTAATAATAATAACTAATGATGTTGTTATACTCACACAAAAAAATGCTCAGGGGACTGGACTTGCACTGAAGCGGTTGCAGGAGGCAGACACTTCTGTCGGATCGAGGTACTCAACCTGTGCATATCCAGCAGCATTATTGATAATACATAACATTTAGAGTCTTCTCCTTGATGTGTTACTGAAAGCGTGAACCTTGTGGTCTTGCCAGCTTAAACAGTAAAATTAATCTGAAAGATTCATTTTCTCCTTGCCATCATTTGAGTATGTTTTTGCATTGTGAAAGTTTTTAGTGGCGTTATATCAGATGTTAGCAAAGGAAAAAAAAATATACACCTATTTACTTCTGGCCGTGGCAGTATGTAGAGAGCTAAAAAGCATCACCCAGGCTGCCTTAAATATAGAAGGCCTGAAAATACTTTCTGGTTTTAACGTGATCATCCTCCGTCACCCGTGTTCTTTTGGAAGCGCTCGAACTTTTCCTTGCGGTTTGTGTGAGAGCCGAACTTCAGAGGCAGAGCGAAAGCGTTCTGTATTCCCTCGGTCCTCTCTGACATCCCCCATTGTTTCCCGCCCTTCAAAGGGAACCTTCCCCTCTCTCCCAAAACTGCAGGCACAAAGAGAGAACGGGGCCTCTTCTCACTGTTTTCCTTCTTTCTCTTTTTCTTTTTCCTCAAGGAGACTGAAAACTTCAAACGCAGACCCCAAAAACATGGGAAACGCATTGATGTCACCTCCTTCAGAAGAGCTGATACGCAGACGGACATGCGGGTCTTAGCGCAGCGAGGCTTTTTTAAACGGGAGATAAACCATAAAAAGAATTGCAAAAATAAAAGGCCATCCGACACTTGTAAAACCTCATATGATGTCATTCCTGCTTCTCACTTTAAATTGGAACGAAAATGTGACTGTTCAGACAAAACATTCTTTAAACAAAAACCGAGGAAAGGAACATCAGTAGCATCAAATGAGTTGAGACGACAACATGCAGCATTAGAACAAATAAAACAGGAACAAAGTTATCAGAGCTTTTCAATTCCTTGTGCATGTTTCGCAAAACATAAAATGTATCGAAAGTGCTTCATCTTTGTTTGCTTTTCTTGTAAAATGCAAATTGAACAAACTGTATCCTCAGACGCTGAAGAAAACTACCATTCATGAGTCCATTGTTTGCGCAAGGACCTCAGTTCTTTTTTCAAACATTTCCAGTGTTGTACAAATGTAGAGCAACATCTCAAAATATGTTTAATTCATTTTTGGTTGTTAGTCTTCAACGTCTAAAGGTATTGAAATGTATTTATGTCTTCTACAGCATTGGACAGCTTCTGATACTGCAAATACCCTGTGAGTGGAGGAATAATTCATTAGAGCATCTTGAGAACATGATGCTTCTTTGCGGACACAGGGGTTCATATGAGGTTATACCCTTTGTTCTGGAGAGAGCCTCTTTCAATCTGTTTCAGATTAATTGGACATAATTATGATCAAACAATACAGTCTGAGCCAGGAGTCAGTAATGAAATTGTATGGTGCATAAAAGTGCAGCACGTGCTTTAAGAATTGAACATGAAAACACCATGCACTTAGGAATAATTCATTTTGAAATGAGGGGCAGATACCCTGTGTGCACCATTGGTTAACACAGGAGCTGAAATGACCAAGAACATTGCCTTAAATTTGTACCCCTCTGGTGTTTTGGGTTTAGGTTTTCTGTAATGCGAGTGGAGAATGAGGGGGAAGGGGGGAGAGGGGGGAGTTGTCTCTATACTTCAAAAGAAAATGTAACAAACCTAATTGATCTGAAGCACAGAATGAGATGGTTAAAAAAGATTAAAAGTCTGTTGGCATGGAAACAGAAAGCAAATCAGTGCCTTGGAGTGCACAGAAGGTTAGATCTGAATGTTGCGTATATTTGTGTGACGTGGTTTCAAAACAAGCTGCATCATCATCTTCAGTAGAAAATATTCCCCTGATGGAACGTATGTTTTAACGTTGAACACATGTCATGGTGGCTATCCATAAAGATACCCAGAAACTATTTTGTTATTTTGATATTTTGTTAAAAGGCTTGGTAAAATTTTTTGATGTGAAAATACAGAAAAAAAATAATAACATAAGCATTAAACATGTAATTTTCAAGAGAATGAATTTAGTGGCAAGTGTCAGATAATCAATGGAATAACAAACCTCAGTGGTAATTTTCTAACATGTAATTTAAAATGTATAGCAACACTGGTTGTTGTGGTTAATGTTACTGTGAATTTGCTATAAACATCTCAGTAGTTTACCAGTGAAAAAGAAGAGGTGCTGTATGAATGTGCAGAATATATAACAGACAAATGTCTCCACAAATACATTAAAAGAATCTTGGAACTTAAGCTGACAGAACATTAGGACCCACATCAGGTGAAAATGGTGCCATGCTGGACACGTATCATGCGAAATGTGCTGAACTTTTGGAGGGAAATTCCATTCAGGCTTTGCCTCCAGGGCAAGGTCCTGCTGCTCTTACCCACTTGCAGGCTCTTTGACGTGTGCTCTGGTCTGAACACACAGTCTCTGTGGCAGGACTCATTCTCAAGCACCTGTGGGCGTGGTTCAGGTGTCCGTCTTCATGGAACCTTCCAGACAAGCGCATTTCATTATATCACACAATGAAAAGGGCTCACTGTTGAATTTGGGGGTTATTTAATTACAAGCAAACACACGTAGAGACATACTTCATACTGCATGTATATTTAAACCTTTAGTCTTCTCTGAAAGCAGATGTGAAATATATTTACCTTGTCATTTTTTGCACATATTAGTGTACCATAAACATGAATTGGAAATTTGGTCTTAAACAACATAGCTCATAGGATGCATGTAAAACTGTGTTTGGAAGAGTCACTAACAAAAAATATCCATTTTTTTCCAATGAAAGAAACGTAAAACCGATTTTTGTAACATTTGTTTTTTTATGATGATACCATTTTGAATTGACAATGATGGTACATCTTAAAAGCATAACAGCTAGATTAACATGCAGCAGATTACTAACGTCACCTGACATCTTCTTTAGCCATCATTTATCTCACAGTTACTAAATAGAGAGAATCAAATGAACTCAACTGACAGAATGATTTTAAGTATGTACTCTGATTTCTCTCTTGAACTGGTTGCTCAAATTCTTTCCGAATGGTTCAAAATTTCTAGCAGACAGTGAATTCCATTTATTTTGATTTATATGTTTTTGTTGCTGTCAATGCATTATTGATATCATTATATCAATATGGCGTGTTGCTTTGTAATTAGATTGATTTACTCCAGAGGCTATGTTTTTTAGGAAGTAACGTGCTTCAGAAGAAGTCTTAGCACATAGAATTACCCTTTGCGAGAAAGTCCCTGGTGCTATTACAGAAATCTTTGTATTATAATGAGTGAATAAAACTTTTTCAGTTGACTTTTAACAGAAACCTTTTGCTCATTTGTGTTCATCATTAACAAGCAATGTTCCGCAATCCTATGTGAGATCACCAAAATATCCTTGAGGGTTCTGAGAGGCAGTACTAGTCGAGAGCTGGTTAGAAAATGAACATCAATTAAATCCACTTAGTCCCATGAAAAATGTAATCTGAGCCTAGAGCATAACTGAGTGCATTTGTGTTTTGATTATCCTATGATACTGAGTCAGACTATTATTTAAGTCAATGGAACCAGCCAAAATGATTGCTATCATCAAAAATCTAAAATATAATTATATGCTTTCGATCTTATGGCAGTCTTTTATTTTCACTCAGTTTCATTTCCTTCATTGTGATTGTCTGAAGATTAAATCCAATAAAAAGGTGTAACCTTAAAAAATTCCATGTGACTAAAAACTGCATTTATAGATTAGGCTTAAACCAGCTGGTATGTTTTAAGGACAATAGGGCTGCTTTGACACCACTAAGAGAACAAAAATTTAGTGACAATATTCTGGTCACTAAATCTTTGAATCTTATGGAATATACTCACTGAACAAAAAAGTGCCATTGAGGTACATACACTGAAACCTAACAAACAAAATATAACTGTAGCCCTCATTAAGCATTTTGTATTGAAATATGAATGAAGTACACTGACCTCAACAGACATATAAAGCCATTGGAACACCAGCCCTGACTGCACTGATGACTGGCCATTCCATTTCGCTACTGGATAAGACCAACACATACAGTGCACATGTGATCTTTTGTGAATCTGCTCTGAGCCTGTGCAGGGAGAACACAGACTGTAGAACACTCCAGAAGGCAGTGAAACAGCCTTTTTGCTCTAATCCTCACATTCTGGGGTAAATAAACAGTTTTAGTTCAAACCTCATCAAAACCTCATCCATTTTCACAACAGATGTAGTGGTGATAGCAAGGAAGAGGCGCTCCAGACACCTTTTACAGCTCATCTGGAACGGTGGACAGTCCAGCCCTATCACTAGCCCCGGCCATGTGCTTTTTTGTATTGGTGCATCTGCATTTAAGTCCTGGAGATTTAGTCTCATTGGCTTTTGGTAGAGTTCATGGTTGTTTTCCTTCCTTCTTTCAAAAGGGAATGCTGAATGTGCTGTCTTAGGTGTTTGTCCTACAGTTTTTACTTTGTGTGGAAGCACCAGTGGGTCCACAAGTTCAACTCTCCCGCTGTCCTACTGGCTTGGAAATGAAAGACTCTTTGGTAAAGACCAGCCAAGGTTATACTTTTAGAAATGGGAGGAATGGCAACCAGAATACATTTGTTCAAGACTGGCTGGCGTGGAAGACCAGGCAGTTTTCAATGTCAGATTTCACCTGTGCGGTCACTTGCAGTCACCCCTAAATGATCTTTTGTAAAGATTTGTGGTTAAAGATGTTAAAAGTTGTAGCATGTAAAAGCTGTGGCAAATATGTGTGTTTTTTTTCTGATGCTTAAGACTGTTACTCAGTGTCATAGCTTTGGAGGATATGTAGGTGTATGTGTGTATGTATTAGGAGTTTGATTTTCTATTTTACTTAAAAATATGAATTAAATCAAATGTGGTTTGTCTGCAGGCTGAGATCTAACCTTTAAATTCTATATTCAAGCGCAGGTAGATCACTCAGAGTTACAGCAATTATTTCAGAAACACAGAACAGTGAAGCTGTTTGATGACAGCTGTTTAAACTGTACAATGGTGGTGAGCGTTACTCACTGAAAGGGAGATTTGTTAAATTCTTTAGCATTCACCAGGCAAAAGACTTAAAGGAAAGACTTTTTATATTTTCAGTAACTCATGTTCTAAAGAATTTCACAGCTGACAAGCTGAGATGAGAATGCGCATGGGACGGCCACTGAAAAAGGCTGTGTCGTCACTACAACATCAGTGAATGAAAGTAAAAACAAAAATGTGAGGCGCTCTGTTGTGCTGACAGCTATTCTATTTCCACATTCTCCCAAACTTCCCTCTCCTGTAAATAGACTCAAGACAGCTGGGCTACTTACAGAATAAGACAGTCTTACATCTAAGAAGCATTAAAGCAAAACTTAACCAAACTTTTCTGCCTCTTTGAGCTGAATATGAAGTCTAAGCTCCATCAGTTAGAAGACGCATATGCTCCCCTATGCTGTGTACTGGGTGGAGAGAGAAACATTCCTGCTGCCTTTCCCCCATTCTCAGTGAAAGACCTCTCTGCTATACAGCATCAGTCAAAAGTTTGGACACACCTGATTAAGATAATAGGAAACATGTATTCAAATACATTTTTATCAAAAGACTTATGCTGAAATGCTTGGAATTTGTTTCTTTGACAAATATAAATAGTGACGTTAATGCCTATGTATCAATTTCTTTCCCATTTTTTTTAAACATATTTTGACGAATCTAAAATATGACAGTCTTGATTTGTTTAATGCTTTTTTGGGTCTCTGTATAATTCCATTGTGTTATTTAATAGTTTTGATGTATTTACAACCATTCTAAAATGTGGAAAACAGTAAAAATAAAGAATAAAAGTTGTGTCCAAACTTGTGACTGGTACTGTATGTCCCCAGAGCTTTCTGTAGAACCCAGGGATTTTCCCACATAGCGGCCTGCATCAAAGTTAACTAATGCCCAAATATTGTTCTTCCCTCACCTACTTTTGAAGAAGCGTCAAATCCACCGTCTAAGTGACTGTCTGTGGCTAGCTAGCACACGCTGAGAGGCTCCCTTTTCATCTACTGTGGATCCAGCGTAAATCTGGGTTTAAGAGCTGCACAGAACTCCAGTTGTTTCCCCCTCATTTCCCCCTCAGGGAGCAAGGCACACTCCCCAGGTGGGCCGCTCCAGCTCAGGTGAACGTCTCAGGTCCTCACCTCGTCCCTGCTGGGCAGGCTCTCCATAACTATTTCTTGTTACCCAGGGAGGTACTATTGTTCGGGAGCTGCTGCACTTGCTTAAACAGAAAAAGTGGAAAACAGCATGTTTATTTGATGAGCCAAGCCTACATTCTCTCAGGCTTATTTTCTCCTTGTCCAGGATTCAGGTCATACTCACGCTCTCAATACTTTTCATATATATGTATAGGGATGAATGCATCAGTCTAATGCATCTCATATATCCTAACTCTATAAGCTTGCAAACATTTTAGGGGGATCCTCAATGTAGTAAGGTTGTGTAACTCAAATGCTTGTTGTCTAATAACTTGAAATTGTTTTGGTCAATTTGTATCAAAATCAAATGAGCCATCTTTTGTTTATGCTCAAATGCAGAGCGGTTGTTTCAGGAGGAGGCCAGAAAGGGAGAGAGAAGCTTCGCTTATCGGCATTTCTTGATATGACTAGCCTGAAGCCCACTTAAACTCCAGTCATCAAAGTCTCCACGAAAGAAATCTGGGCTGCGGCATAAATGACAGGCGCTTGGGGAGTGTACAGAGGCTGTCTGCTCTCCTGGGGGACGGAGTCACAACAGTAATGGGCGGTCTGATGCAACATGCGATACTGTTCTGATTACTCGGGCAGAAAAAATGTAGCACCATAAACATTTGATAGGAGGCTGTGATAACATGCACTTGACTTGTTCACCTTTAGTGGAAAAAAAGAAAAAGCTGGTCTGATGCCAAACTGGTGATTTGGGGGTGTTTATTTGGACTCATGTTGGTCTCCTCTGTCATTCAGCAGAAAACTGGGGTGATGGTGTTTTTCTGTTTCCTAGTACTGTAAATGGCTTTATTGCTCCCCCCCCCCCCAACATACACACACACACACACACACAAACACGCACAACTGGCCCACTGTATTTCTTCATCATTGAAGTAGGAAACAGGTTATTAATGGATGACAGTTGGCATCATCATGTTAAATCCCTTTTTAACTAATTCACTAATTTTAATTACTAATTTTAACTAATTTTTTTCCCCCACACATGTAGTGTTTTGGTTTTTAGCCTTAGAGAATCTGCTATGGTAAAAAGCTCTGTGGGTGAATCCAGGAAGATCTAAACAGAAATTTATTTTTTCTTTCATCTATCTTTCTATCACCACTTTACTATTATCACCAGTGCATCACACATCAAAGGTGTTCCGTTTATTGTTTTTATTTTCCCACCTGCCAGTTATGTGGTAATAAAGTAAGTCTCTGTCTTTTAAATGGCTTTGTGAAAAGTCAGGTTTGACCTGCATGTGTCAATCAAAAAAATCATCCATAACCAACAAATCAATCAAACCAACAAAAAGTGGCAATAGTTGTTATCATTTTGATCTATTGGGGTCATGTGGTGCCATACCTCATTTATTCATTTGAATATTTAGTAACTAATAACCAGCTGGGCCACCATTTTCCTTCAAACAGCTGCAGTCCTCTTGGAATATCGTTAAGCAACTTTTGAACTGTTTCTAGAAGGAGATTGGACCATTCTTTAAGAAGGAAAACCTTCAGTTCAGTTAGAGAGATGAGGGAGGTAGATCCGCCCTCTATGTTCCAGAGCTTCCCATAAAGGTTCAGTGATGTTTAGATCTGGTGATTGGGGAGGCCTTGGAAGGTGCTTGACTTCACACTGATGTTCATGAAACTACTTAAATAAATTTAGCAGTATATATGCAGGTATTATCATCTTGGAATATGGGAACAATTGGTCAACAAAATGGTTTCACATTCCTACCATTCCTTCTAATTACCATTCAGAGTAATAATTACTGATGGAAAATTGCTGAAAATCTGATAATAACAATGTTTTTTTTTCTCATGGATTTGTTAGATTTCAACTACTTGTGTAAATTCACATGCAGTTAGAACTTGAATGAGACAATTACTCTCCAATTACTGTTCAAATTCTATGGCATATGTGAACATCAGCTCCAGTTCAACAAAGGTGGAAATCCAGAAAGCATATGCTATTAATAGGATGACTTTCCTTTCAGGCTCTGGGTACCCCATGCTGGGTGGGGAGGGCCCCCCCCCCCCCAATGGTGTGCACATGAGTTGCCCTGTAAATGGACACGCTGAGTGAGAGTTGCCCTGTTTGTTCACATACTTCCATTTTAAAACAGGAGTGCACAGATTCCCTAGCCTTAATGTCATACATGGGAGTGTTAATCTAATCATGTGTGTCCATTTTCAGAGAACATAATTAAGGAACTGGCACCACAGCACAAACATAAAGAGGTTCTTGGAAGGATTAGCAAAGTGATGTGGGAGGGGGTTCTTGCGTCTGCTCTCTCTCTGTCTCATGATGATAGTGTGCAGATAAACTCATCAAACTGAACCAAAGGTGCTTCTCTTTTGTTCTCATGCACAACACAAGGTGAGAACTGACACATTAGCATTGACTTCCAAAGACAACAGTAGATTTTCATGTGTGATCACTTCATATACACAGCCTTCAATGGCTCTGCCAGCTCTTTTTGTTTCATTACATTTTTTTGGTTTCTTGCGCTTTTTCCACCAAAACTCAATAAAGCGGCGAGTGAGGGGAAAATTAATTTCTTCTGCACTCCACACACTAAACCATTCCTCATTGTGGATGGCTTATAAATATTTCACACCAAATATTTTGCATTATTCTCCCCCTAATCCACTCTGCATTGAACCCTCCTCATGCTGAATTTCCTGCCAACAATAGTTCTGACGCCAGAGCCCTCTCTGAAGAAGAGCTTGCTCACAGGCTACTGCCAAAGCAGGGCGTGTTTATTCCATCAAATGACACATACAAGGTATTTTTTATACCCCAGTTTTTTTTAAGGAGAGCAGTTTTTTTGGAATGCTCAAACACTGTGTGTACCCTGGAAAATGAATGGCACAACCATATTTTTTTCTGGTTTCCACAATGTTCAGTTAATGGCAAAGTGTTCCACCCCCCAACTAGAGAAAGCCACCCCCTTTCTTATGCAAATGAACCAGCGTGCTCGGCTCGTGTTTCATTTGAGACGGAGCAGAAACTTGGTGCCTTCTAATTATTTTATGCCCTGTGGTTGTATGATGTAGGACGAGATGATAGTGTTGGCATGAAAAAAGTGGGGTGTGATTGACAGCCCTCTCTCCCTGAGGAGCTCATTAGGCTACTGACAAAAACCTACTGGGCACAGTGTAGCACCTCCATGCTACTGCTCTTTTCAGTTCTGCTTGTCTTTCACTTTTACATTAAATCAAATGGAGAAGAGATACTTTATTGCAGCATTAAAGAGGGAACTTGCTGTGCGCTTGAACTCACTGCAGCTCTCTGGTCTGACGCCTCTCTAAACAGAATTTTCTTCTTTTTAATTTATACATTTTTTCAGAGAGATTTACTTTACACACAGCAAGATTTTCAACTCTGCTTCTCTGATCTTGTGGGCTTCTTTCTCAATGCAACTGGGAGATGGCGAATTCATAAGGAAATGTTCTGATTTTTCCCATCTCTTAAAAGGGAAAAGATCATTTCATAATTTTGAGTTAAGAAACTTTGAGTTGATTTCCACCAAAATGCGGATCAGCCAGGAGTTATGGATTGTGAGTTCTGTTCGATATCATCTACTTTCCACATCTTTGTGTCATAATATTGCTGCTCTGAACACTCATAAACTGTAAATGTTATATAAAATTAAACTCTTTTCTGACCATATTTTGGAACTCTCTATTAAATATTCACCATTCACCCTTTTGAGCACTCTATACAATTCTCTACATTGTCAATTTCAAACCATTTATTGACTCCTGAAACATTTTTCTTATGCTTGGCTGTGACATTAACGAAATGTATGTCCTGAAATGCAAAATGCTTTTTTTTTCTTTCTTGATAAGACAATCATTGTAGTTTGATGTTACAATTAACTTGTAAATGCTTTTTTAAAAGCTCAAGCAATTGACATGGCAGTAAAATCTTTGAACGACAAAGTACCAAAACAGCATGAGATATTTCACTTCCAGTGTGCACATCTCCTTAATTGCCTCTATTATATGGAAGGAAGTAACTGAAGAGGACATTTGTGTGAGTTTCAAACAGTGATCAACTTGCACAAGCCTTGGTCATGAAATGTTTAGTGTCTGTATATCCACAAGTAGTTAAAGCAGCAAGAAGCACAAATGTCCAGAAGAGGCTCGGTAGCATTGCGTTTCTGTAGAATAGTATTATTCCCTTTAGTAATCACTGTTAATATTATGCCATCATTTAGCCATCCTGACCCGCACTGACCCAGTACACACAACACATTAATGACAATATCAAGCACAAAATCAGCAAAAATGTACGATAATATATAACATTTTAATGCAACTTCTGTGGAAAATAAAACATTTCAAGTGTGACTGCATTTAATTAGCAGGCAATATATCGATTTCAGAAGCACAGGACCAGTGAAGTATCTGGGGAAACATCATATGGGTTATTAAAGAGCTACAAGATTGTAGTAAAATGAAAGTGTTACATGAAGTAGGAATAGTAGGAAAATTAGAGAGCAGGGTGTGCGTAGGTATCATTTAAAGAGGCGTGTCTTTTGGGAAATGACAAAGGGCAACAACACTGGGGAGGTCTGACTTTAACAAACAGTTCACTTCACAGCTGGAGAGCAAGAAGAGAAACAGAAAAAATGGCTCTTTGAGTTTATCTCAACATGCTAACAAATGCTCTCATAATGCTCTAACAAATCTTCTAACTCACATCACTGCAACTGTTTAATTAATATGGCTTCAGTTTAGCAATGGTAAGTCAGTATTTCAGTAACTTTTCCTTGTGTCATTTGTCCATATGATTTTACTGAGCATAAAACAATAATAATAATAATAACTTCCTGTGGTTTCCCTTATTCACAGAGGAGGTTTTGACCTACATAGTAAAGATCTGTTAGGATTGTTTTCCCTATCACCCAATATGATATTAATTCAATAATCTCCTATGCTTTATTTAGTGTATTGTAGATGGTTATATAAGGACAGAAACCCAGGGTAAATTTTAGAATGTGCTACGCAGTTATGCAGTTCATCTACCCTATAAGTTCCACAGTATATGCTTGGGATATCCAATTAAACACTTTCACTGGAATTTAGTTGCAATGCAATTAAATTCAAGATGAGACTAAAAAAGTCTCTAATTTTTCAATCAACCACTGAACTATTGTCTAAACATTGTATATAAAATAATTTCTAAAACAACATACTGCAATCACTCTAAATTGTATATTAAAATGTCTTCACAAGTTTAAATCTAGTTTGATTATAACTACTATTCACATTGTCAGTTGTCAATATCCTATCTAATTCAATTTACACATTACCATAGGATAAAATATCAATTTTGGAATGTATCATTTTTTCTATGAACAGCACAACATGAAAATACAATTTTCTGTCAACTATGGAAACAGGCAAAGCACATTTTAAAGGTGACAAAGAGATTGTAATTGGGGAACTGAACACTTGTCTTTAGACTTCAGACAGATATGATTTATATTGGGTAAGCATGGGAGGAGGGAGGTTATGAATCAGGAATTAATTACAGTTTAAAATCCTTAGAAACATCTTTAGTGTTAAGACCATGCTTTAATAAATGTGAAAAAAACAAACAAAATTGAAGCTTCTTGAAGTTAGTCTTAACTTCCAGCCCCTTCATTTCATATTTCATTTGAAGTTTCAAATCAAGAGCCCATTCCTTCAAAATCAAAGACCTGTCGATCTGTTCTAAATACTTCCAGTAAATGTTGTGGTTTTTGGCTTTCCTTAAATTATTTTCCATTCAGGCAGAACATCAAATACAGTACAATAAATCATGCTGGCAAATTTATGATTTGCAGTTGGAAGATTTTCAGGTGGTATGGATCATGTTATTTATGACGTGGCCTACTGTACATTAGTTATTTTCATTCAGCATACACAAATTATTTCACTCAAAGTCAACTGCAGCTGCAGTTTTAAATCAGGATGTTTATCATTGAATTTTATTATTTATTTTACATTTAATGTGGTGCAAATGTGCTGTATAATTCAGCTGCACATTGATATAGCACAATGATATAGAAGATTGTGCCATCATATGCACTGAACTAAAACAATGGATTCCAAAGTGATGTAATGGGAGCTGCTTTATGTTCATGTCTTTAATTAACTTCTATATTCTTGAGTGGAACTGTCACCTCAACAATAAGGAGATGTTTGCAACTACAAAGCAGAGCATTTGGCCAACGAGTGACTGTTAATTCCTCATAGAACCCAAAACCATACCAGGGAAAAAGCTCTCAATTAACAATTAGCCTTGAAAAACCAGAAGTTAACGGCAGACACTATCAGAAGAGCATTGGAGGTAACAAGGGTAAGAAAAGCCTTCAAACTGATGTAAATGTCTTCAGATGAAGACGTACAATGCAAATAAGGAATATGCAGTGCAATTTCAAGTCAAATATCTGTGTTGCATTTTAATGACATGTATTACTTGTTTAACCTGCTGTTTCTGACTTTGTGGAACAAGATACCATTTAATGTCATCTGACGTACAGTAAAATGAACTAAGATTACAGTCTTGGGGTCCTGACTAATGTGCTAACAATGCTCTATACTCTTCAACAACACATTATCCAGTCTTCCTTAGTCACAGTTGTATGTTATTCTTTTCCAATGACAAAATTTGCAAAGGTCGAGATTACGCCTAACATCTTACTGACAAAAAGTTATTACATAATGAAAGGTTTGGTCAAGCAAGTGTGTTTTCTCCATTCTGTGGGCTGCTTGTGACAACAGGTTAACTAGAGGGTCTGTTCATATGGTGATGGATTGAATCATGTTGTTATCAGTCACAATGAAGTGGCTGCAGCCATAAGAAACCTCAGTTTCACCTGTGAAAGATGGAGGGTAATTTTGTAGTTGCAGTTTCACCAGATAGTCATTGCAGAACTTCCTATTCAAACTTTGACACTTAAAGTTCAGAATGACAATGCAATGATATGATGCTTATATTCTCAGATATGTTTAGATGAACACTGGTCTGGATTTCCCTGTTGACAATTCTCTCAGAATGTCTGTATTTGTGTGTTGGGCACAGAACAGGAATGAAAACTATGGTTTGGGTAGGTATTGAAAACCAGGATTAGGTTTAAGGATTATGGGTTACAGTTAATGGTCTACTTTGGAGTGTACAGTAGGAAGCAGGCCTTTTAACGTATCTAGACAAGAAATATTCAAGGAGTAATAAGGCAGACAGGTTGTCAGCAAATGATAAAAAAAACATGAGTTGTAGTTAGAGTTAATAGTGTCATATTTGAGAAATTACAGGGTTATGAAACCAAACAAATAGGGAGAGAAACAGGCAAACAGAAAAAAAAAGAAAGTTGGCGTCCTCAAATGTCACAGCGCAACCACTGCGATACACAAAGGCATGCCAGCATCTGTGATCACAGCCTTTCTGTGGTGACTCTGGTATACTTTGCCTATTAAATGTCAATGTATTTGAAGGGTCTCTGGCTTAAAAGCAAGGAAAAAATGAAAACAGAAAACAACCCCTTGGCCCGGGGCTTCTGGAAATGCAGGCCCAGCTCTCGACTCCTGACTGTCACTGGCTGAGCTGATGCAGAAGGGCACTTGCCCCTGTCAGGGATCTCAATGGAGCGAGCTGAAGGCACAAAGACCAGATTAATACAGCTGCCAGTCATCTTAAGATCCTAAGCAGTACTCACTGCAGATCTCTTAAGTCTTCCTCTTGTGTGCTGGCACATCATTAGCCCAGAACAAATAGGTTGCTGCTGTTAAAAGTAACTGCAGTCATATATAAAAAGCTGTCAGACAGTAAAATACCATATACAAATTGCTTTTCCTCGCAGAGGGAGTAAGCAAGGATCGTCATTTTGTGATACTTTTTTAGACTCTTCCTGTAGGTTGTTATCACTTTTTTCACATGGTAGTTTTGCAAGGTGCATGCATTCAGGCTAGGTTATTTATCGGAAATACATGCTCAATTCATCTTCAAGGAATGTGTTTAAGATATTCAGATTGACTAATCAAGCACTACAATCATATCCATTATCTTCAGGAAGAGGAGCAATGTCCAGAAACCATAACTCATTTTTTACACGAATATCCATAAAGTTAAAAAAATTTTAACTTTTCAGTGGCTAACTCAAGCTACAGCAGAATTGTGCCATGTTTTATACTTTTTTCAGGAAGCATGTCTTTTATGAATAGATTTTCCACTGGGAATCACTTCTGAAGACATGGTCTGCTACATCATCACTAAATCATCTGTAAGTCATCTACCATCTGGGATCAGCCCAATTCCATTACCCTGGCTACTCTGGATGAATCAGGGTAATGACCAAGTACATTAAAAAAAATCACCATAAATATATGTTTACGACCAAAAAATGGAGTGTTCAGTTAGGGCTGATAGGGCTTATCGAAGCAAGTGATGGAGATGACGCCGCCGACATTAAAAAGATAGAGATGAAGAGGCAGAAAGGGAGAAGGGTCAAACATATGGGCGCATCACCATGATACACTCCTATCACCCTGGGGGGGGGGGGGGGGGGGGGGGGGGGAGGGGGGCGAGTGACATCCCATCATAATTTTCACAAGCCGTTTTTTTTTTTTTTTTGGACGGGGAGCAAGGGGAAAAAAAATGGCAGGTTTTTTGAAGCCCACGCAAATGTTTCCAGAACAAAGCCTCGCTCAGACTCCGCCATGCTGTGTCAGTCCATAAAAGCGGGCTCTCACATCTCTGTTCCATTGGGGGGGGGGGGGGGGGTAATGACGTAGGGAACTGGTTTTATGTTTTATGATACAAATGTCTGGGAGAGGAGCGGTGGGGGAGGGGGGGGGGGTACGTGGGGGAGCTGGGGTTGGGGATAAGGACATGTTCTGCTTGGGTGTGGAAAGGGAGGCCTGCCATGGTATTTTGTTTTTTCTCTCGTCAAGATTCTCTGCTGGATAAAACAGTTGTACTGTACTGTTGTACATTTATTGAACTGATTCTACAATTAAAAGCAGGGATTGTGAGGTAAGGTCTGTTATTCCCGTTTGAGAGGACGAGAGCTCGGGAGAAAAGCTTCAATGGTTTCTTCCAGGATTCTTTGCTCAAAAGGCTCATCCTTACTCAAAGCTATTTATCTTTAACCAGTCATATTGTCCTAAGTAGACAAGAGCTTCCTTTGTGCTTTAATGTATACAAGCTGATGTTTTTGGAGCAGGCACTAATAAAATACATCTTCGGTGTACAGGCAAACAAAGACTATCAATTAGAAATTTTAACAGAAAAAATTAGAAATTAGAAATATTTTTATCACTGCACTAACTCAGATTGCTTACAAGAAATTTCACTCAATGAACTCATAAATGCTGGTTTATTTCATGGTCTTTCAAAGGTCATGGACAATTTTACCTTGTGAGTTGTTCATGAACTTGTACATGTGATTTGTGAATAAATCAATCAAAATAAATTTGTTATAGCATATTTCAGGATTAGACTGCATTGCATTGCATAAGAAATGATGAATAGATAAAGATTTAAAATGCTATGTATTAATCGTGTCTATATATAATATCAAAGAAATATAATAGAGAGTATTTACGGCAGATTGCATTCATGGAAATTACATGTTTCTGTATTCTATCCCACTATGCACCAACACAACCAGTCCTTTTAAACCCTGGTGATACCATGAATAATATTAATACTATGAAGAGAGGATCACATTATATGTGAATAAAGAGAATATGTACAATTAGAAACTGAGAGCTGTGTAGCTGTGTGTTGCTCTTGTATCACAATAATGTAAATGTATCATTTTTAAGAATACTGAAAAACAATAAGTTACTAGTTAGGTTAACAACTGAAAATACAGTTTTCCTAGTAACAACTCAAGGGATTAAAGGAGTTTACGTTAAAATAAGAAAAAAAGTGAATTAGTGAATAAGTTTCACAGTCATTTCATTTTTATTCACTTTTCTTCTTTCCTACACACATTAATAAATGTTGGAGTATCTCAGAATAAAAGTAAATAAACAACCCAAAAAACCATGGAGTATTTCCTTGCAATCATTTTGCCAGCTGCAAGGACATAATTTCAGGGAAAAAACTCAAAAACACACATATTAAAGATAAGCTGAAAGTGGTGTGCCCTCTCAGTGGTGGCACAAGGCCCTGTAAGCGTACATGGGGAAGAGAATCTGATCTATGGGGTGGTGCTAGGGGGAGAGGGTCAGTGAGCCAGAAGGCGAGATCACAGTCTGGAGCTAGTGACCTCTCAGCGGGGTCACGGCTGACCTGTAACCTCACTTTTTTGCAGATCAGTACTACTATTGCTCTTTTCTCCAGCCGCATCGCAGTATGAAAAGACCCAGACGGCCCTGAGCAGCATGGTAGACTGGAGCATTTCCTCTTTCTCCCACACCCGTGGGTGCACAGTCAGAGGCTTGGATGGCTGCTTCTGTCACGGGGTTAGGTTGTATAAAGATACAGGCAAGGATTCTGTGCCATTTGTTCTCTAACTGGTACCTTATGATCAGTGTAAATGGGGCAACTGAAGATTGATTTTGATTTGAAGAGCTCAAAAGACAATATTGCCAAAATAACTCCCTCCTAAAATATCAAAACACACACAAAACTGTGGCTTTCAGTTATTATATGTTCTATTGTGCTGGAATTTGCTTTGGATAAGAGCATTTGCTAAATGCATGTAATGTAATGTAATAATAATATATAATATATATTTCATAATATATTTTAATCTGGGTCACTTTGGCTTAAAATGTTTTGTGAACCATGAATATTACTTTAATAAAACTTATTTTGCACCATTTATTGAATATGGACAATTGATCAATACAATATTGAAAAAATGGAATCAAAATAGCACCTTTTTCAAAATATATACCTACATTATTTTGATTCCATATACATACATACATATATATATATATATATATATATATATATATATATATATATACACATAACTTCTTCCTGCAACGTCTGTTATAGAGAAGACTTTACTTTTATATTTTTACTTTTATGCTTATAACTGAAAACCATAATACAATTTGGGAACACATCAGCTGTTGAGCTTCATAGGTAAATGCTCTCTCCGCCTTCTCAATGTACTCCTGAAAGAAATGGGGTCAGCCAAGTTTTAATCTCTGTATTCATCCTCATTGATGACATAAGTGTAATGAATGTGTCTTTACTGTGCGTTATGCTATACCTACAGCAGTGCTCAGACTAAAGAGAATTGTGCAGCTGTGGACATGCTCTGTCTGCTCCCCACAACACAGCCATGGTGGCGTGCCGGTGTTCCTGTCTGGAAGATGTAAGCCAACCTGTCCTGGGACAGAACGCTGGGGCATGATGGAAGTGATTCTTGCTCACACACGCACACACACATACGCACTGACAAAGCTATCTCAACTCTCTTTTTTTTTTTCTTCTGGCAACATGCATCATAAATGGGGTTTTCCAAGCTTTGGTTGGACTTCAGAGTGGGAATTTTGAGGCAAGAGCCTTTAGTTGTCTTTTGTATTTCTTAAAAAAAAAAGAGCTTGAGAGCTTGGTTGGCTGTCAAAGATTTTTGTATATAGTATTTCTATATAAAAACACTATAATGCCCAGCATCCTTCACTCCACAAAGGGCCAATAACATACTCCTTCTCATTGGATGGTTCTAGGAGGGAGCATGTGTAGAGGCCCAACAAGTTCAGAGGTTGCTAGGAATGCTAGCAGCAGCATTAGAAGTTCCTCTAGGCCTGTACACAACCTCTCCAGGTTTGGTTCCTCAGCCACAATCTTCACTCCAAATGTTACCTGAGACTCACGGTTCAGGTGACAAAAACCTGTAGCATGGCTCTGTACCCACAGAGGAACAGGCACCCCATCTTGCAAGGAGCTCCTCTTGGCAGGCTACCCTCAACAAAGAAGGTGGTAACTATAGACTCTTCCCTCATCCTTGAGAAATAGTCCAGGAAGTCAGATGTGGGGATGTGGAATTCAAGACTGTGTTTCTATTGGCTATATGCTCCATTAACCATGTACACTGCATCCCATAGCAGGTTTTGGTGTGGCCCTGTGGCCTAACTCAGCTTTCCTGCCAAAGGTCCTACAGTTGTTTGAACTGGAACTGGTTCACCATTTCACTCTGAGAAATATCAGGCTTTGAACTTGCTGTGCCCTTTTAGGGCTCTACAGCTATATATATATCTCAACCACACAGACACTCACATACACAAAGCTATTGATTTTTCATGATCAATGAAAACTTTCCAAATAGTACTTGCCTCAGTATGTGGCTGATTCCATATCACAAGACAATGGCCAGGCGTTTCTAACAGGAACGGCGGATCACTCTTTTAGGAGTGTAACTACATCCATACATTTGTAACTACAAATGTGTGTGAATGTGTACATGGCTTGTATTCATACACATACAATTTCATTGTGTGTGTGCAACAGGTTTGCTACTTAGGCAACTTGTGTTACTATTTAAGCATTTGAAGGGGAGCTCCTGTAAGCTGCACGGCAAAACCAGCCAGGACACCCTCTGTTTCCATCAAGCGGATAATTTATTTTTAATAACACTGTGTTTCTCTCCCTTTCTAGAGCTTTCATAAATCTGCTGATCACAGGGCAGGCCGAGATCTGCCTCACAAAATCATCCCCTGGAGTCACTTTCCCCAGCTTCAAAAGACTTGCTCGCTGATAAATTTCCACCTATCTTCTTTGGAACAAAAATGATCACTCACCTTAGACCTCCATGGTCTGATTTTTATAGCTGAGAAATTGCCTCTTTTTAAGTAACTTTGACTGAAAACCATTTTTATCTTAATTTGATGCTTGTTTCCTGTCTTTTATCAGGATACTGCTCGGAGCATGTGGCTATAAATTTAGATTACGAGAGATGTCATAATTGCAGCAGGTGGAATCCAGCCCTGGTAGTCTGCCAATACTGCACAGGGGGGGAGGAGGAAGACAGTTGGCAAAAGATGTGATTGACATCCTGGATCAAATTCACATTGCAACTGTGGCATTTTAACAGTGTAATATAACACCGTGTTGTAAGTATACTTATAGGGTGGCACATAATGGTCTCACTGTTGAAAACGCAGTAACAACTTAATATGAACATATTGCATGCATCAAACATATATGAAAAAATGCATCAGAAACCTTTTTTCTTGACAGTCCCAACATATCACAAAGACAGTGATGCTTACATTGTTATTTAATATTTCTAAATGATTTCTAAACCAGGGAACAATATTACAACTATTAAGGTGTATTTGAAAATGAAAGTTTATGTTAGATATTAACATGATGAGAAACAGACATACATAAATTTGTATAAATTATGTAATATTTACATATTATAGAGTAGTTTATGAATTAGACAGCATGCATTTATTATTTAAGGCATTTGTAACAAAGTTTATACTTTACTAGTATAAAGTATGCAGATGGAATATACCGTAACTATCATAATTAATAAATCATTACATTTCTGTGAATAAATTGAACACAATAAATCATTTACTAAATCTTTGTAATCCTATGCAATATATGCTTTGCTGAGGTAAGTTTGCAGTCACCCTATGTAGATGCATCAGTATGATACATACAAAATGCAATTAGGCCAAAATCTAACTCAAAAAGGTACTAATGATATTAAATTAAGATACATATACACATAAATGTTTCTTTTTAAATTATTAAAAAGAAGCCGTTTTGTTTGCCTTTTTTTAAATTGTTAACAGAAAAAAATGAGACAGAAGAGATAAAATATGACAAAATACCCAAGCATTTTCGAATGTACTTAAATTGTGACCTTCTCCATTTAGATTACATTCAAACTGAATTCTATGTGCCAAAGCTCACTCTTGCTCTGAAACTGGCATTACCTGTAATCTCAATAAACGTTCAGGTTCATGGATAAATTTATGATCTACATGCCTTTTCTGCAGACGTATTTGTTGTTTTATGACTTTTAAAACTCTTATGACTGTTAAAATGTGATAGAGCACCGTAAGGCAAATATAAGGTTATACAGTGGACCACCAATTGCTCTCCATGAACTGGAAAAGGAGCTGCCGTGACATAATTAATAAAACAAATGCAAGCAATTGATCTCCCCAGTGAGATTTGGTATTGATATGATTACAGTAACGTTTTAAACCAACAGCGTATTACTCCTCAGTTCCACGGAACCTGGAAGCTCACAATGGGGCATCCCGGCGCGTGTCGTTGTAAAGAGAAATATAGAATGGGGGGAAATAAGGAGGTATTATAAAACTCCTCATAAAGCTGAACAGGAGCGGAAATTATCAGACTATAAGTCATGACATGGAAACAAGGACGATGAACAAGCACGCTGCATTGTGTTGTGTGTAGATGTACGCCCGCGAATTCAAGGTTACACCGCACTTAATATTCCGCAGCTGAGCCCGACAGACAGAACTGAATTCAGGTCAGTGCGCAGCAGGCAAACACATACTTTTGATGCGAGATCCAGAGAGGTCATTCTTGTGAGCTCATTAAGCAAGGCAATGTGAAGGTTTTTTTATTATTATTATTGTCATTATTATTAGAAACCTTTGAAAATGGAGCAGCATTTAGACATCATTAGTCTGTAATCCTCAAAGGTGGCTATATTTTGAATCTTTTAACTCACATATGGGTACTGGATAGAAATACTCACAGTAACTAAGCAGAACTTCATGCCCTACTCCCAACCACTCATTCAATTTTTATAGGACACGAGTGTGTCTTTTTAACTGGCTCAGTGTTAATGGACGGCATTGTGCAGCGCAAGTGTCACCCTGTTCTTTCACCAGTTTTTAAATCAAAAGTATCTATTATATACCTATTTAGGCATCTATAAGCAACAATCTCTCTTCCAGCTAAACTTCTTTGCAAACACCTTAGCATCCAGACATCTGCATCACCATGGAATTACTAGTATATCAAATTTAAATAGTACTTTGCAGAAAGGTCATTATACGGGAGAGTGTAGTTTTCGATGCCAACTATTTCATTTAACTATTCTATTAGGCCACTTGAATTTGTTTGTTTGTTCGCGTCTTTGAAATCATGAGCTTTCAGCTCAGAGAAATCAATATTTTTCCCCCCAAATAATAATACCACAAAAGTTTAAATGGCTGGACTGTAGTTGATGATTTCTAAAAAACTTGTCTCGTGTAAACTATTTTTGTTTTGATTCAAACAATTCATCCCTTTTTATTGTTAGGTAGCTGACAAACACAATAGGCCTCTGTGTCCTCTTGAAAATATTCTGATTTGCCTTTGTAGCCCATTTCAAAATAACCTTCTGTGACAACTGTTAATAAGCATAAGGTCTACATTTTTGCTGAGCATAATGAATACAAGTGATACTGAACTTGTATGGGAGTAAGAATCACGCTATTCCAGGAATAGGCATTTCCGGCCATGTTGTATCTTCCACTCAGAAGAAAAACTGATACAAAATCCTTGGACAATACATTTATAAAAGTTCATTGATCTGAACATTACATTTAAATCAGTGGATAGGTAACACAGCTGAATCTCCAAATACGTCTTTCATAGCTGACTTTTTGTTCTAGCACAAATACTAAATACTGGTAAGTCAACATCCAATAAAAGTCTTTGTCACAGTCTTCTCTCAATCAGTTCTCAGTCTGAAAAGAGCCTTTCAAAGGATTTAGAATACATCCTGCACATGCCTTTATTCATACACTACAGCACTGAATGCCCCATTTCTATTTTCAGGTCACATCGGTCAACTTTGAAGTTGTGCATGAATAAGAATCCTGTGAGGTCATTTTGAACTCCACCTACACTGTGTTACTATTCAGTGTAAATCAATAAGAATGGACAGGCTTAATAAAATTGGACGCAACATCAGATGCAACAAGGTTAATTTAATATAAGCTGAGGTGTAACAGCAGTGGTGCACGAAACACACACTTCTTATTCACATTTACATCACTGCAACTTAAGCTGGTATTATTTCTCTGCCATAATCCCCACAGGAATGGTAAGAATCCAGAGGCACAAAGACAAAGTAATGGTTGAGTTGGGTGAATGAGCGGTGTGGCCGCTCGCGGGTGGGGGGTCGTCTTCCTGGATCCCCACCAGAAGCCATACTGTAAAAATAGTCTTCAACAGGGAGTGTCCACCACACAATTTTTCGAGAACAAATAATAAACCATTGCTGCAGACCTGAAGGGAAAGATAAACGGCCTCCACATACTTCCTGAGTGGGGAAAGGAATGCACCTCTCTGAAAAGTGCCCGCTTCCATTCCAAAGAAAACTAGGCAGGCGCAGCTCAAAACCAAAACCAGATTTCTGTGTTTTTTTTTTTCTGAATTATTCATTTAAGTTCCAGCACCGTGGAACTGCTGTGGCGAGGCTGTTTGGCTCCTGGCAGAAAGGTCATGAGATCAGATTCTGGGAGGGACAGATTGCTTGTTCTCTTCAACACAAATCTTCACATGGATCTCAAGATGTCTGGTTATCTAGCTGTGTGGAGGGAGTATTGATTTCAAATATTATAACAACAAATCACTGTGTTTTTGGGTGTCTGTTATGAAAATGAAGTTGAATTGAGGTGTGTCCTGAACTATGAATACAACGTTATTTATTTGTGTTTTTTCAATTCTTCTGGTCGACTAAAAACAATACCCTTGTTAAGACTAGGAAGGCACTAAAATTGACTAGGAACAATTAGCATATACTAGCCTAGCCTAATGTATATATTAGCTGTATGTAGATGGATAAAATAAACCCTAATGTTCCTGCCTCAGCTAAATAAAGTCCTCATCTTCCACTTCTGTTCAGCATGCACTTTTTTAGTTTGGCACTAGCATCTTTGCCACTGTTACTTTCTAACTAGCAAGTCTGAAAGGAAGATCGTTGCACTTTCTAAATTGTTAAATATTAGGCTAATTTTAAATTACTTTCTAAATTATGTAGCTATACTGTTTACAAGCTGTATTTCATATTCTGAAACAATTTCATGCAATTTGAATTCTCACACAATGCATGCAATACAATTGAAGTTAGGGATTCAGCAGTTTCCCTGACGATGAATATGCAATAAGTAAAAGCATTACATTTCCAGTTTTGTAAAAATATAAAAATGATCAACACAAGCTCTGTTAATTGGTAAACCACATGCTTATCACTTTGTAACCTATTCTAGATATCAAACAAAACTCTCCATACCAGGGAGGTTAAAACCATAGCTACACAGCCATGTACATTTTTATTAATTTCCTGCTATGATTCAATTGTTACACTTGGACTGTCTCCTCATATGCTTGACAAACCTAATTTCAATGCAAACTCTGGGGCAATACTTTGCCCTTTAGCTCAAAAGAAATTGTACACTGCACAAAGTGTCCAATTCTTTTTTCCACAGCAGAAAATAATTACTTAATATTGCCTCTTTTAAACTATTTCATTAGTATCAAATTCAGTAAGAGTGTTTGGTTGTTACTGAGGCTTAAACAAACAAATAAATCAGCATCTGAAAACCCTCCAACATGGCTGAAATAATCTCACACCCTCCCCTGGCTAAGGGCATATTTGGCAGCTGCAGCTGTTGATGTTTCCCCCTAACAGGATGGAGGAGGTGGTGGTGGCTAGCGTCTTTTTCAGAATCAAATATGCTCCTTTGGCGAATGTTCTCAAATGAAAGTCATGTATCATGCAGAAGAAAATGTGATCTAATCCCTTTACATTTGGAAAAAAAACAGTTGATGTAACAATGTTGTTAGCATCACAAGGAATATGCATTTTAAATTGGAATGGAGATGTGTGCTACATTTTGCCTGTTTTCCATCTGTCACAGAATTGTGGTCTTCCTTGCTCAGAAAGCCTTGTGAATAGTTTCCACCAGCTTTGTACTGTGACTTTTACAAACCAATATGCTTCACCTCAAATATTTAGCAGAATAATTAAAAAGGGAGTTCCAATACAAGAAGGAAATAAACACACATAGGCCTAACCTTTAAAAACATATTTCTTCTCAGAAAGATTCCTCCGTATTTGTCATAGCAAATATTAATATTTGGTGAAATACAAGACACAGTGCGGGGGTAAAAACAAGATAAAAATATGTTTGTGGATATGGTGGATGTTTGACTACTGTGTTATTCCTGCCTTCCTTGAGCTGGAATCATTTTCTTGTCAGCCTGTGTGTGTATGTGTGTGGTGGGCGTATTTATGGCGCGGCTCCCCGTTAAACCTTGGAATGTAGCCAGCCCTGGCTCTTTCCAATCCACATTCAGATCAAAATCCCAAGTCTTTGATCTTTTTCGCTGTCTCCTTACCCGGAAGTGAACCCTTGCCTTCTCAGCTGAGATGAAGCGCACGTGGAAATGCTGGCTCCTTTCCATCTTCTTACCAAATCTAGTCATACAAAGCCAAAGGAAGGAGAGAGGGGGGGACGCGGATGAAAGAGAAAGCCGCCAGACGATCAAAGGGATCCGCGGCTCCGCCTGCTAACCCCACCTCCATGCTTTATAAAGATCTACCGCCTGTACAAAGTTATTCTCACGCAATGTCTCCTCAGTCTCCGAACCGCTACGTTCGTCTTTTTTTCCCCTATTTTGTGTTGTCTTAAAAACGTATTTGTTTTTTTGTGATACTTACACATCTGCAGCAATATTTGATAAAGGATTCGGCAACTGCACAGCGATTAAACTGTTGTAACTATTTAAATTACACGCATTTTTGTTTTAAACCAACAAATCAATCTGAAGCTGCATTGCTGAAATTTGCTTATCGATTATATTCTCTATATATTTTATATGATTCCTTTTACCTATACGGGTACATGCTAGCTTCGTGTGATATAGCGTGTAAATAACCGTTGGTGCTCAGCGACTGTTTATAATTCTGATAACCGCAAAGCTGTTGTAAATTATAGATTTTTAGTCCAAACTGAATCACTATGTGTGCGCATTCATTTATTCATTCATTTATTGTTTCAAGATTTGGGTAAGTGAGGACCCCCCGCCCCCGCCAACACCAAAAAAAGTTAGCTTTTTGGAGTTGAGGTTTCATGCGTTTATCCTCTTGTCATAAATCATTATCCGCCTCCACGATCTTCTCTCCTTACAAAGTTTGCGCCAAAAAAAAAAAAAAAAAAAGACATGGGAAGTTGTCCAACCCACATAAAGGGAGCAGGCAGATGCAGAAAGAAAGGGAAACATTAAAAGGGACATATCTCTTAAATTAAATGCTGTGTCTGGAGAATAATTTGGCAGTAAAATGGTCTTCAGAGGTTCCTTTTTATCTTCAGGTTAAAGATAATAGACAGAATACGTGCGCTTCCTTTAAATTAGGGAAAAAATCCTTTAAAAGGATTTTGTCAATACGGACTCATTATATGAAACCAGTATTAACTATCACTTGGATGCCAGTAGCTCCACGGACAATAATGGTGAAAATTATTCGGTCGAGTAAACTAATTAACATATAACGATGCTTTATTAACATTAGACGCCTATTATGTCATAATAAATTACGAACCTCATCTTAAATATAAATATACCGGCTAACAGCTCTTGCTGTTTTACTTAAGACGTTTATTTCTTTCAAAATTAAGTTACTCATCTTCCACCAAAACGTGGCAATCTTGTATATTTACTATATGTCTGTTATTGAGATAAGACATATTAATATCCACATCCCCAGACCCCCAGAACAGATACATGAGAATCTCTCTCTTAGTTTCCTTGTAGGCTATTGGTTATATTGTAAAGTGAAAATGAAATTTCACTCAGATGCATTTAAAAATCCTAAGTAATACGTTGAGAATGCAAATACACAATGAAATATCGCTGTTTTCCCTTTCTTTTGCACAGTTTGCAAACAATGAGTTCACACTTGTCATCGTTGATGCTGTTTTATTTTCAGCCAGTAAAACAGCATTAATTTATTTCTGATACATGTTATAAAAATAACCACTCCCAAATGTCGACGGACAGGGGATTATAAAGTATTGATTTAAGTTCTCTGTAATTTCCACATAAATACCATCTAGCAAAGTTCATAGGCCTATGCGTTTGTTTTGCAGTTGCTTAACAGAAAAATCTATCACGCGGTCAGCAGTCATATGCACAGCCAATACCCATTACTATTAGATTGTTGAGTTCTCGCGGTGTGGCAACGTTTGATGACGTTTTTGGCTGCAAATTAGCTACCGTCGGCATGCACCTGGTGACATTCTGTTGTATTCTTTCTGAAAAAAAAAAAATGACTTACAGTGTTATTGGTTTACAGTGTTATTGACCACATTTCAGCTACGGTCCCATTAACTCCACACAGTCTTAGTCTTGAGCACTATTTCGATCTCACAGAAATTAGTATGGGTTTGGCGTATGTCGTGTATGTCCATCAATGTATGACGAAAAACATGCTTTAGCCTACTCATCCTTACTTTTTGATTCTTAATTGGATGTCATTAACATAGTCTTCTCTCACTATATTGTGATCAGGAAGCAGACACATGATTCCTGGACACGTTTTATGACATCTGATTGGATTTCAACATGGACTTTAATGATCCACTGTTCTGGACAGACCATAAAAACTCAGCTCAACACTCCAGTAAATGTTTTTGGCTTACAAGGATCACATGAGCATTCAATTGATTATAAAACGACGTTAGGCTATTGGACTAGTTAGGATTAACGTGATGTACCAACATAAAAGAAAGTGAACATAAAATATGGAGCCCGTTTCGCTTAGCCAGTGCCAAAAATACATTTTGGCGTTGATTTCACATTCACATCAATTAAATTCTAACTGATGGTGGTCAGTCAGGAAAAACAGTCAATGAGTCATTGTACGTGATGCCATCACACGGGGTCTTAGACAGACCACAAAATGTTCATTATGTGGAAGTGAACAATTTGTTTACGAAGGACTAACGTATGAATCACATTTCAGCTCTGGGTATAGATGACTAGCCTATTTTTTAATGATACTTTCAACATCACTCTCATACATTCAGTGAGGAGAGATGTGTTTAACTGCATTTTTTTTTCCAGCAGTCTCCTCAGTCTTCGGCAAACATAAAAAATGTGTGATCATCGACAAATAAGTGTCTGAAATGTGAAAACGGTGATTTTATAACAAAATGAGTTTACCGTAGCTTCGATGTTACAGCTGTGAGTGATGTTCAGCCTAACGTTGTCAAATCAAGGTCACTGCCATCTTAACTTGAATACGCGGTATATAATTTCCTGTCTAATGTACGTACACGACAGCCTAACTATCATATTCTTACCGTGTTCTTGCTACGCATCGGTATCAGGTTCAGAAACACTGCTGCTCCCGCCCATCGCCCCTTTTCCCCCTGCCTATCCGTTTTCCGTATGCGTTGTATGTATCTTTCTCCTCACTCTCTCAAGAGTGTCAATCAGTGCGGTGTCAATCAGACCAGCGGCTTCCCTTTCATCTCTCCCCCACAGTCATAGCAAGACAGAGGGGAGGGGGGAGGAGAGTTACATTACTAACACACACATACACAGACGCGACATTACCCACGGAGCGCAGCTCCAGCTTGGAACTCTACGACTGCGTTAATAACGCAATTTCATTTTTGCATTTTTTTGGTTTGCTTTACCGTTTTAGAAACAAGGCTCTGTAAAGATTTTGACTGCTTTTCAAGGACGTGTTGTACATGCAAAAAAACAAAGCCTAAGACACGCCACGCTCTGTGTAAAGCAGCGAAGAAGCGACAGAAGAGTTCGGCTACTTGCGGTAGTTATTTCCTAGGAGTTCGCACACACAGTGGGGCACGCTACACGTTGTTCTCGCCTTTTTTCTCACGTTTTCACTGAGAAGATATTTTTTAGAATCCGGACCACTGAAGAGGGGAATATTTGAAGCATCGTTTGTTTTATTGGTTTATTTACTTAAAGCTGAAGGCTTGCGGAAAATCCAGCGTGTTTATTTCTAACTTAACAGCACTTGCCAGTGAGGAGTTTGCTGAAAGATGTTTCTATTTTAAAGTCCTAATCAAAACTGGAGTTGTAGCAGGAAGAGCGTGAACTCTCAGCTGGTAACGGTAATTGCAGTTTAACTGAAGTTTTCAGTGTCTGAATCATACTTACACGTTTTTAACTAAGTAAAAGCAGTCTTGACTTTGCCGCTTGCGGTGAGTTACAGTTGCCATTGGGAATAAAAGAATTTGCCATTTTTACACTGGAAAAAGGTGCCTTTTGAAAGGGCGCTTTGCGGTACCTGGACCAAAATGCCACAGTTAGCAGGAGGCGGCGGCGGGGACCCGGAACTGTGCGCGACCGATGAAATGATCCCGTTCAAAGACGAGGGGGATCCAGAGAAGGAACAAATATTCGCCGAAATAAATCACCCAGAGGAGGAGGGGGATTTGGCAGATATCAAGTCATCGCTAGTAAACGAATCGGAGACTAATCCAAACAGCGGCAGTCACGACGTGAGTGTCTTTTAATGGTCGGATTTTGAGCGTTTTAGTGTTGATTCATAATATAATGAACTATGGCCAGGAAAGTGGCCACCGGGGAAGATGACCAACATCCGCGTCCCGGTCACACACTGGAAATTCATAGCATTAATATGATGCCCGTAATTGAAGATGGTCAAAAATGTAGCCCAATTGTATCGACAGGGTAGCCAATATAAACACGCACAAAAAATGCTGTGAGTATGAGATTTTTCACATCCACTTTAAAAAAGAAGCAAAGACAAAACTTGGGAAGAAAGTATAATATGGTATAGACATTTCCATAAATGTCTGGTTTATCTTCTGCTTTGAAAATATGCAGACACAGGGTATAAATGCAAGTGCAAATAACTGCACGTGATATAAATTGAACAGAACTATAGTTAATTGATAACACATCAGTCTGCTGCGTGCTCTCAAATTAAAGTCCGTCTGCGCAAACGTTTTTTGGGGGGGTTGACCATTTCACGTAAAGGTTTTGAACTGTGTTACCCCGCGCCTTTACGTAAAGGTACGGTTGTGTTCGCTATTGGCCTCAAGTGCACTATGGGATGCTAACTGCAAACAACACGAGTAATTCTTTTACACTTTCGGTGGGCTCGGATCATTCAAAAAATATCATTTTGTAATACATATGTTCAAATATTAAGTCCAATGTTTAGCATAAAATACATACCTAAACGAAGGAACAATGTAGTATTTTTTAATTACTGGAAGCTGCGTGGTTATGTATTCCCAAGTTCATATGATAAAAATGTATTCTTATTAATAGAAAGGGGAAAATGCTTGCAAATAGATTAACAGTTTAGAAAATTTGAATGGTATTTCTTTGTGCACATGGGGCCCATATTCGTCAAGCATCGTTTAATATTTGCAGTAAAATGCATTGTTTCATTTATAACTTATGCCTTCTCAAGCCATGGACTTTAATATCTGAAAATATGACATGGCATCCCCACTGAAGGATATGAACATTAGAATAAAGTAGCCAAGAAAGTCTTCATACGGCTAATGTATAAAAATAATGAGAATTTAAGATTTCATCGTTCCTCGCAGTTTTGAGAACCAGCATTCTCTCCTATGCCACCCACATGTCAGCATGAACCAGTCGACAGTATTTGTTTATGCTTCACATAAGCATTGCATTATAGAAAATATCACATACTTTAATAAATGCCGCTATTCTTTCTTGTAATAATATTACACCTGTTCGTACAACCGTTAATATGCCTATGTCGACCTGTTATTTCTGGTTTCCGATTAGAGAAACATTTCTGTAAAAACTGTCCTTGTAAATATCATTTGGGTGTCAGTGATGGGAAGGGCAGTGAATCTATTTGTATGTATTTATATTTATCAGCCATATTCCGTAGGTATATTATATATAATTGTCCCCACACGTGCATGTACGTCTGAGGACAATTTCATATAAATTTTCACAATGGCGGAATTTGAACTGAAATAATGATAATACCCACATTTTTTCTTTTTATTTTTCTGTATGCTAGGTAGCAGTGGGCTACTAGACCATTTATACTTTCTGCTGCTGTAGAATGAACAAAATTATTCTTGCAGTCTTTGTTAATGGAACATATCTTTTAACTTATATCTTACAATATTATATTGGCAAATGACTGTGGCACAACAGCATCGATGAAGTATAAAGTTTAAAGTTTAAAACCCGGGTTAAGGTAAGTATTCTGGAATCTGAAGAAATTTGGTGTTAATACATTCTGACTGTGCATGAAGTCAAAGGACTGATCAGCTGGTCTGTGTGTTCAGATGATGATTTTTTTTTTTTGCATCATTCATCTGATGCTAGAGAGGGAATTTGATCTTATTTCTGCATTCTGCCTTACCATACTTGGCTCAAGAACAGAATAAAAATTAAAATAAAAGGTCAAACAGCATCTAAAACTGATCTTTATGCTTCCGAAAAGCATCTTAATTAAGAGCATCTCTTTCAAAGAAGTTATGCTGTACTTGATCACTTGATCACGCTATTGCTGTACTACCATGCCATCTTTTTAGGCTTTAATGGGCACGAGCAGATCAACGTATTGTGTGGTAAAGAGGCAGGATTGATTAGTTTTTGTCATCTTCCCCCCATTTTCATTAACAGATCAGCTGGTTTCTCCTCTCTTCTCTCTGACAGGCAGCTAGGCAGTCCCAGCTACCCCCAGACTCATACCATGAAAAGCACAGAGATCACCCCGATGAGGGTAAGTGTGATTCAGGTTGTGGAGCCATTTCCCAGCAGCCTGCCTTACTGATGTGTGTATGTAGAGGGTGGTAACAGTGTTTTTTTAAGTGTATTTTATTCAAATCAAACCCTGCTTTATCGATATTGCTCCAAATCTGAATGCATGAAGTGCCTCTTCTCCTTCCAGTTTTCTTGTGGAATCCAAATCCAAGTGCCCGTGTAGCTTTACACATAGGAAGGGGCAATGATTGGAAAATAATAACATATTTATTCTTTATTATTATACTAACCCTTTAGTTTGTAGTTCAGGAAATAAGATGCTGTGTGGGTACCCTTTGACAAGTAAGATGTTGTGGGGGTAAAAGTCTTTTAGCTTTATTCCTGATAAAGCTGGTACAAATCTTCTAGAAAATCATGCGCTGGACAAAATGGTGAATGTGCATTTTCTTGAGATTTGGCAGGGTGATACATTAAAGTTAGAGATAAAAATTAGAATTAGAGAATCCATTCTATTGTTTTTGTGCATATGTGGTAATGGAGATAATTTTTCATGTTTTGGCTGGAGTTTTAAAATTTATCAGTGTTGAGGATCGTTTATCTAAACAATACCATCAGAGTAGTTAATAGTAGTTATGATGATGATGTAATACTACTGTAATACTGGAAGTGTAATTTTGCTAAACAAATTAATAATTAAAATGATGAACAGCAATATATCCGAGTCACATTTAATAAGGATATAGTGTTCATGCTGTTGTTTTGTAAACATATTCATTTGAACTAATTATGGTGACACCACAAACAGGCGCTCGTTCTGTGTGATGACATCACTGCCAGTGTAATGAGAATACAAGGTAGCAGCATTGTCTCTCACTGACAGAGCAGCCTGCTGCACGGAGGAGACAGCCAGGCAACACCGTGTCCCTCCGAAGTGTGCTGTTACAGACACACGCAAACTCCGCCGGTTTTTGTTGGCGACAACAAGTTGCTGCCGAGGAGGAAGGAGGTTATCTCTCTATTTCTCCCTTATCTAAGCGGAGGAGAGCAGAGGATGTGGATGGAGGCTTGGAGGGAGAGAGGCTGCTCTTTGTTCTCCTCTGAATAGACCCGCAGCACTCACCCAAGACTTGGCTTTGTATAGACCCACAGCACTCGCCTAAGACGCGGCAGTGAATAGGGTGGGCTCGGCTGAATGGCTCTCCTCCACCACCAGTGCAGCGAGTGCCAGAGTTAGGGTGCTGCCATCAATTTTCCCCTGCTCCTGGGGGCCAGCCTCCAGAAGTCACGCTTGCCATCTCTTTTAGTCGCCGGGGTGACCTCCGGGAGCGTGCCCCTGTCAGGCCAAAGGTCGACGCAAACAGTGGGGCGTCCTTGTTTGACATAATCTGTCTATTCTTCTTAATTGCTCCTAATTGGCATGGAGGGGGTTCCCGTCTGCCTGAGAACAAAAGGGAAAGGTTAAACAATGGGGCCATCGCGTACAAAGAGCGTGTGTCAAACAGATGACAAAAAGATGTTCCAGTGACACCTAACACAAATCAGAACATTACTCTTAACTAATGGATACGCTGCCGACAAAAAATTACATTTTTTCAGCTTTAGAAATATGCACTGTTTTCATTAGGTCTGGTCTCTCCTTATGTCTTGGCATAAAAATTGTAAAATCTTTTTTCATGTATTATACATTTCATTCAAAATAGAAACACATACTTCCACTGATGAATCTAATAATGATAAAAGCTATTAGTTCATCTTATTTCTAGAGTACCTCAGCTTTTAGATATTTTTTTCATCTGAAATGCTATCTCTCTGAGGGCCTACTTGTCAGTTACCAAAATGATAAGTGGTTTCCGCTCTGACCAGTTGTGATCACAGGTGCTGTGTTTGACTGGGCAGCAGGCCAGCGAGGCTGTGATGTTCTCATGTCTTGCAGGGAAGCATCACGATGCCTACAACAAGGGGCATCATTACCCAGGGTATCCCAGCTACATCATGATGTCCAACATGAACAGCGACTCCTACATGAGCAACGGCTCTCTCTCCCCTCCCATGCCCAGAACGGTAGGTTCTCTAAGATTTACCTTATAACATCCATGCAATTTTTTCCTGTAGTAGTCTCCCAGTGGACAAATATTGGCCAATAGGCCATCCCATCTCATGTATACAATACTGATATCTGGAAAAGGGCTGGTTATTTTTGTTATACTTACATCTGAAGTGGAACTTTGTGTATTGTGGGTTTGCAGCTGTTAAGGTAACCGAGACTTATAGTCCTAAAACATGATAAAGAATAATGCAGCGTCCTCAGAGCTGTATACAACACTAAAACCTCTCCTGTCAGTCTACAAAGCACCCTGTGTCTAGCATGGAGAAGCAGACTGAAGTGTTCCTTTTTCTATTCTCCTCTATTTTTCTCTCATTATGTTGACCCCCAAAGTTGTAAGGTGTAAATTAAGGACAGACTGCCATGCAGGAGGACCGAGTGGGAGTGAGACCGTAGTCCAATGCAAGTCTTTGTGAAATGCGTTTTGTGAGGTTGCTGTCATCGGGTGTGTTTGCTCTCCCCTCATTGCCTGTTTGCGCGGCTCAAGTGTCTACTGCCTGGCTTCCTAAATGCGATCCTCGCAAATGAAAGACAAAAAATAGCACGCTAGCAGCTGTCCGCCCTAATCCTTTTGGGTCCAATTTTATGTAAGGAAAACACCCAGACTTCTCATGACCTGGTGCTTCTGAAAGCCAGATCTATGCCTTGTCCTTACCATCCAGGCAGTTGAAAGCTGCAGAGAGACTTGCGCTCAACTTTTGACATATACTGTGAAATGAGCTATTTTTGCTCGGCTATTTGCTCGACATCCAACCGCCACAGTGTTGCATCTGGGCAGCAGTTTATTGTAAGTCTGCTCTGAGTTTAATTTGCAACGCTGTTGTATTAACCTGTGACTGGATACAGGTGTGTAATATGCAGGTTATCACACTGAGGCCTTTCGGTACAAAGACCGAGAGATGAGATGGCGCTAATTAACACCCATATGTCATTCACAAGCAACTGTTAGAGCGCCAGTCGGCCACTGCTGGGCATGGCACACTGTGGCCATGATCAGATGCCAAAGAATGGAGACCGAGAGCTGTTTTGTCAGGGAGACGCTCGATATAGCTTTGTTAGTAAGGTAGTTCGTTCTTCAGTTTGCCTTTTTGGAAAGTGTCCATACCTGCTTATTTAGCTGAGGTAGCGACAGAGCAGGGAGGCCGGGGGATGGGAGATGCTGTGGGAATGTGGACTGCTTCCTCAGAGGGGTCTAAAGTTGCTGAATCAAAGAGGAAACCCCGCCTTCCTTTCACTGCTGATATGCTATCTGATTTTTACTTTTAAGTGAAAGCTCTGTGTCTAAGCTCCGTAGGTATAATACATGCTGCCAAATCTGTGGTAGGTACAGGAGAGTATATTTCTGACTCACAGATATTAGTAAATGCTATGTAGCTGCTGTAACCAAAATGTTTTAAGATATTTCTGTGGGTTCACAGTGACTGGTTTACTATGACTACTTCAGCGTATGTCTTATTTCTTTTTGCAGTTTTTGATATCCTTCTCCCCACCTTAAATATGTAGTTTTTAAAATACATTACTTAGTTATACATAGTACTGCAGGTGTATGAGGGTGTCTGCTATTGGGATTGCATTTGTGTCAGAGGCCTATTTTGATTTATTGACATTTAACACAAGTATTCATTAACATTAGAAAATATTCAAACCTTACTTAATGAATAACTGGGACTTTAATAGCTGTTATCTACACGGATATCAACCAGATCTCCACTACTGGGCATGCATATGTTAAAACATTGAAATTTGTAGTTCAGATTTGGTTTAGGCTGTTGAAAAGTTATTTTGTCATGTGGCCTAATGCAGAAATCAGTGGGTGTGCAGTCCTTTTAAAGCTAATAATAATTTGAAGAAAGCAGACGTGAAATATAAACAAAAAATATCGGACAGATGCTGATGGGAAGTGAAGTCCAGAGGTAATTTAAATAGACAGCTAACTCCTGGACTTGGACTTCAACTCCCTTCACTTCCTGTCAGTGTGACATTATGTAAAGTGAAAAGGATTGTAAGACACTGGACAAAGAAAAGGGTAACTGGAAACAGAAAAGAACACAGTCCTTTAAAAATATGCATCTTTGATGATCCCATTTCAAAGAAAAGCTTGATTGGTCAAGTTTCATATTCATAGTAAGCTGTGTAATAGGAGAATAAGACCTGGCGGTTTCCTTTGCTTGGCTTCCTGTGTTTTCTTTGATTTTTTTGATTCAAGCTTAACATTTGAAGTGTTAGGAGTTGAATCTCATTCAGAGGCCTCATATGAGATAGCATATATATTAGAAACATGATGTCCTTAGTTCAGAATAATAAAGCAAAATTTAATGAAACATATAAATGGATTTTTGGAAAAATATATCTCATCATATCATCAGGTAATGTGGAACTAAGAGGCGCATGACCAATTAAATGTGTCATCAGTTTCAACCCATAGGTTGGTCATGTCTCTTCTGACCTTATATAATGGTGAACACATATGGGCTTTTTTGCGGTGGAAATGGGAAATGCATTTCGCTGGTTTTTCGTGGTGAAAGGCAGCCCTGCGGGACAGGTGGCATGTGTGCGGGGCGAAACCCCCCTCGCCCCTTTGATGTGAAAAATGCCCCTGATCCTCGGCCTTGCCACGCCGCGGAATCCGATGCTCCGGCTTAAAGAAAGGGATTTCCACGACTGCGCTTTTCCCTCAATGTCTGTGATGGATTTTTAGGGACCTTAACACTTTCCCAGCAGCTCTCCACAACGGCGCGCGCCTGGGTGTGTAGTATTAACCAGCGTCGCTCTGTGTATTTGCTTGTTATCTCTGGGTACAGGGGGTTTAACTCTAATTGCTGACAGTGGCTTTAGATATAACGGCGCGCTCAGAGGTGGCTGGATCCTGGGTATCCTCTATGGCGTTATTACCTGATCTTTGTGTGTGTGTGTGTCCGTGCGTGCTCTGCCTCTTTTGCCCCACTTCACATTACTGTATATCTTTTGCACGAATGTCAGTTTCTCCTCTTTGTTGTTGTCCAAGATCGCTGGGAGATTATAGCAACAACCTTGATCAGAAATAGGGGATCAGACCATTTTTATATACGATTTTGCTTCAGATTCTATCACACATGTAATTAGGTTTGAATATCCAACACTAGCAATTAACGAAACACTCTTCCTCCAGTCAGAGCGTTGATAACAAACTTAAGATTTCAAAATCTTTTAATGAGGCACTGAGTTCTGCTTGGACTGGTAAATTTCCCTCTTTGTACCCTCTCAGACTTCTTTTAACTACACACAGTCAACCTACTTCATGTCCACATTGTATTTGCGCCTTTTTATGGTCATAAACTTGGAAAGTACCACTGGGGCTGTTATATTTATGTGAAGCAGACTTCACTTATATTTTATTTGTAACTTTTGATGTCTTTGAAGAGCAGGAGATAATTGCAACCCCCAGATCCCCGTGATGGAGGCGTTTCCCTACCTGTAGCAGTCCGTGTTTGTGCAGATTAAGGTTTGCGCAGGCTTGGAATCTGATCTACGCAGGTCTTGGAAGTCGAGATGTTTTGGACCACACAGCGAGTTTTAAATTCCTGAAGTCGTACTGCTGTTGCCCAAAGCCAAAGCCCTGACCCGGCTTTAATCCAAATGTGTGACACACCGATGTTGAGTTTTATTGATGGGCCTGTTCATTTTCTATCTGTCAAATAAAAATAAAAACGCTCAACTAGATTTGCAGTTATTAGTGGCTGAAAGGACCATCATTACTATCTGTATATAAGAACGGTCTCATTGCAGGTCTTCGCTAGCTAAATAGATGGTTCTTGAAGAAAAAAACATTGATATTAAAGTGCAAAGTGTAAATACTTGGTCATAGAAGCATTGTAAAAATTAATATGTCTGTAGTTCTTTGGATATTTTACTGTGACCTGGAGGTGTTGAAATTAATAAAATTATGCATCCTGTAAAATAGGAGGTAATAAAATGAACATGGTAAAAATGTGGAAAAGCAGTTACTCTCAGGAGAGTCAGGCCCTGCTTCTTAGAATAAGGTGGCATTATGTGTGTGGCTGCTGCACAGACACAGGTTTTCCATAGCATTTATATCATTAGTCATTGAGTAGTATGTTCTCTAAATAATGAGTGAAGTCGAGGAGGGAGAGAGGGGTTTGCAGTCGAGGCTGTGAGAGAGAGCAGAGGCGAATCTGAAAGTGGTACAGTGTGTGACCGTGCCCCAGGCCAGGGCTGCAGAGAGCCCCCCGTGCTGTGTGTGTGTGTGTGTGTGTGTTGCGAAAACAAGCCTCCATGCGCTGCAGTGCACTCCAGCTCCTCTTATCTGGGGGCTTTGGAGAGTGGTGATAGAGCGATGAGAGCTCAGCTCACAGCCTCTGGAGAAAGCCTGCAGATCAAGGGCCCCTACCAAGCCCAGCAGCCCAGCACCTGCTGAGGGGGCTTCAGTCTGCAGCCCCTGCCCTGCTGGGGGGTGGGGGTGGAGGAGGAGGGGGCCGCCAAGCCTTTGTGTGACTGCTGAATGGGCTCTGGTGGGTGCTGTGGAGATGGGGGTGGTGGGGAGGGGTGTAGGGGGTTGGCAAGGGTAGGAGAAGAAAAGAGCAGTTTCTGTGTGTGCGTGTGTGTGTGTGCGCACGCGTCTGTGCAGTGTTGCTGTGGTTCTTGCTCTTCAAAAGTGACCTAAATGAAAGAGTGCAGTCACTAATATCCATTTAATTTGTCCTATTTGAGCTAAGTGAGCCGTGGGCCTCTGTCTCTCATGCGACAGCTCTGAAGTGTTTGCTCGTGCGCATTCACAGGTAAAGTAGCAGAAAGAGCAGGGATGGCTGTGTCAGTGTTCCCCGTTTCAAGTACCAACTTGCTTTAGTGGTTCCAGTCAATGATTCAGCTGCAGTAAACAGTACAGTCCCCTGCAATATGCATTAATAACTGCAATTGCCATCAATTTTGTGTGTCTGTATGTAGTAAAGTGTGTTCCTTCAGAACCTGGTCATTTGCACTCATTTCCTAAACTGACTTAATTAGCCCCTCACCCTAGGGTTTTGATGGAAAAAAAAATCCAGAACTATGGCACCGTGAACCACAGCTGATTATCCTCCTATACAATGTATGGAATAACCTATAGAATATTGTGATGAATTATAGTCCATTTTTCTTCTTTTTTCCTTTCTATTTTTCCTCAAACAAACATTCCAACTTTAACTTAAACTAATACAACATCAAGTTCCAAGATCCAACAGACTGGAATGACTGGAAGGGGGGACTTTAATTGTTCAAGACTTTCCCAGCTAGGATGGATCCCAGCTGTCTGACCTGTGACCTATGATGCTTTTCCAGTGAGGTGCAGTTGACAGTTTAGAGCGTGAGCGGGGCAGCCTTGCCTGATTAGCTTTACGTTATCATTGCAATCGTCAAAGACATCACTGTGAGCATTCAATTTCTGCGGTCCCTTCGCAAAGGTGATGTGGGAAGAGGTGACCCTCAGAGGCCTGTCCAGGTCATGATGTAAGGGAGTCACAGCATAACAAAACTGTGTCATCATGCAAATGAGAAGTTAGTTTGCGTTGCCTCAGTTACGGTGATAGAATAACGACTTTGTTGTAGCGATGGAGCCATGATCAATAGCCATTTTGAAAATGCAACTTGAAGGCTTTTTTTTATTTTCAGAAGCTCATTATTTTCAGATATCGTGGGTGTAAAAGAGTTTGAACCTCTCATGGAATCTGTATCTGACAGCTATGAAATATTAATGGTCCTTTGTGTATGAATGTGGTATACATCATTACATTACAAAGAATAGGGTCGCTTGCCACCAGGGTTTATTAGCCAAGATATTAAATGAGTAGAAGGCTGCTGTATAGATTTTTAGTGTACATCAGATCATTTCTTGTTCTGCACGTCTAGGCGCACATTTAGTGTGTTCTTGTCTGCAAGGGAAGGGGGGTCCAGGATAGCTATAAATTCATTTTGTGTGGTCTGCAAAGTAAAAAAAAAAGAAAAGCCAGTGGTCTTTGCATATGAAAAAGGCCTGCGTTTAATTTTTAGGAAACTCATAAAAGTTTGCTGTTCCTTTTATATCGGCCTCGGAATTGAAAACAAATGGGTGCTTTTTTCCTCTTTCTTTGAACTGCCCAATTATTGAGTTGTGAAAATAAAAAATCGGCCTGTAGCTGCTTTCTTTCTCTCTCTCTCTCTGTGTCCCCCCTGTTTTCCTCTCTCTCTCTGTCACTCTCTTTCTCTCCCTCTCCCTCTCTCCCTCCCTCTGTTTCCCTCTCCCTCTCTGTCACACTCTGTTTCTCCTTCTCTCCTCTCCTCTTTGGAGAGAGAGCAGAGGATCTCTGATGTCAGAGTCAATGCTGAGAGCATTAAGGAAACTGGTGAAATGCAATGCAGCTGCAATCCGACATGACGCTGGAAAATAGGGCCGCGGAGCCGAAAGCCCTTCCATATTCCCAGGGCGCACAACTGCTTGCGGCCTTGGCTTTGATCTCTTCAAAGCCTCCTGCCTCCTACTAGATGGAGAGTCTTGGCTGCTGTTCACTAGAGCTGGAAAGGGGGGAAAAATTAGAGGCGGGAGGAAGGGGAGGAAGGAGGGAGGGTGGCTTTTTTCCCCCCCTTTCTAGGCTGAAATCAATCACTGTGCAGAAGCAATTATGTGTAATTCAGCAGGGCTAGACTGTGGGGTGGGGGGGGTTGTTACCTGAGTGACTGAGACTGGAGTGTGAGGAGGTGATGAGGGGTGTAGCAGGGTCTGTAATCTCGCTGACATGCCGTCTCTCCATTGTGGAGAAGCCAGGGACGGGACGCGGGACCGAGGGGTGGGGGGTGCCGAAATCCGGCCAGTCACGCCGCCCAGCAGAGCAGAAAATCGCCGCACAATAGAGTGATTACACTTGCAGATGCACCATATTTGCCGTTCTATATTTTGCCACTGCTTTGCGCAGGGGGCAGAGGCTGCCACCGCGCTAATGAGGCCTTCCTTGTCAGCAGTGCGTGTGGCGCGTGGCGGTCCCCTCTGCCCCGTCACCCCCCCGTGCCGTATCTCTCCACTGCACGCCCCGCTCTGGTGACCTGAGGTGCCAGGCTGAGCCCCCCGCCGTGGGGGCCGCCTTGGCCCGGAATGCCCGCGGTGAGAGGCCGCTGGGCACTTCACAGTGACCTATGCAAACCCCCCCTCCAGTGCAGTCTGAAAATGCCCCCTCCGCCTCACCACCCCTACATATGGTAGACAAATCTGGACTCTCACGCTGAACAGCAAAAAATATATTTTAAAAATATGCTCTTTGATGTTGTCATTGTCATGGGACTGCACACCAAATTACAGTTGACCCTTTCTTTGTGCAGATGTGTGATTTGTTGGGTACATTCTCTATAGATTCTCCACAATGCCTTGTCATTATTGACAGCAGTCTCCTGCAAATGTTCAATATATTACATGTATTATGTGTATATTGTGTATTTATATGCACATGAGAAGACATCTTTGTAAGTTTTTTAATTGGCAGCTGCCTTTTATCAAGAACCTGTTGGCTTTTATAAGAGGCCATCTCATCATATTGTTCCTAATGACCTACTTGCTAACAAAGCAGTAGCACTGGCTGACAGGATGTTGCGTACAAATCTGTGTGTTTTGGTCAGGTGTGTAGGAAAACACTGTCAGAAGACTGCGCCCACACACCTACAACGGTCGGGCATTTAAAGGGATTTTAGATTGTAGTTCAGCTGGTTTTAGCACAAAACCTAAGCCTATTGTGCTCAGAGGCTATTTAGGTCTGGAGGTTTGTTTCTGTAAGCTGTATGATATTGTAGTTAGGATGGTCTTTGTTGTGGTCTTTGCGCCCTAGTAATGTAGTGAAGAGTAATTGAATAAGTTTCTCTTCCCTAAGTCACTGTTGATTTTTTTAAAAAAGTATTTGTTTCATTTAGTTGCACTGACATGTATTTTTCATAAAAAAAATCCATTGAAAAAAATTGAAAAAAAAACATTGAAAAAAAAAAGCAAAAAAAAAATATGTAAAGCACAAGGACATGTCTGTTCTATGTTAAAATAAGAAATGAAGACATTTTGGGGGTGATGATACACTTAATGCTGATCGTACTGAAAGAGGAAAAAAAAAAAGAACATTTCCCGGAGCCAGTCAAAGATGGAGTCATGATTAACAGGCTTCAACATGTCTTGAAAGAAACGATGGCGGGGGGGGGGAGAAGGAATCTGGAGGGAAGACGGCCATAAAGCTGTCATGTCATTAGCTTTGGAAGTTCCTGTGGCCACCCTGCGTGTGTGTTTGAAAAGGTCCCCACCCCCCACACAAGCCCTGGTGGGTATTTACAGTAAGCCCGGGGGCTGGCCTCTGTGCACGCTCCTCGCACAGGGCCCAGGTGAGGCTTTTCATGTCTCCCCCCGCCGTAGACATCAGAGGGGCGCGTGCCACTTTGAGTTCCCCCGTCTTCAAACAATAAGTCAAAACACAAAAATCAATCTGCCCGGGCCCCATGTGCACTGCACTTTGGAGATGAAAGGGATCGAATAAAAAAAAAAATGAAGCGGCGCTGATGGAGGAGGGGGGGAGGAAACGGAGAGAAGCTCCGCCGAGCGGAGTTTGAGCCGGGCCGAGGAGAGTCTGCCGGTCGAGAGGCGAGAGGCGACATCAATGAAGCTCAATTTATCTGATAGTTTCGGGGTGATTTGATCGAGAACCTGGGATCTTCAATGGCTCTGTGCGGTAGCTGGCTTCACAGGATTTTTTTTCCTCCCCCCTCTCTAATTTTACCATGCTGCCACCTTTTCCTTTCGCTTTGATATTTGCGGAAGCCGGGCTGCACAAAGGTTTGAATTATTTTTTGAAAGGGCAGGTTTGGCCATTGTAGCGATATATAGGAATACTGCTCTGGTATCAGACTCCTCCTCATTAGAGGACCCCTTTGTGATGTCATCGTCGACATCACGGGGCAGGGAAAGCCAGTGATGGGCATATGGGAACACGCACATTAAAGAGTCTGTAAAAAGAGACTGTAAATTGAAGCTGTTTTTTGAGATTGACATAACAAAGCTGAGCCTTGTGAGAGCTCTCCTTCCATGCAAATGGTAGCATAGCTTCGTTTAATTCAGAGCAAGGTTAGCCACCCCTGTGTATTGCTCTGTTCTTTCATCACTTCAGAATAATAAGTATCTTAGCATATTCATTGAACAGGGAAAGTTGTTCAGTGTGCAGTAAACCTCATTTCTTGTACACAGTAATCTCTAATGTAACAGAGTCAGTACCTTCTAATTGTCATTGTTTCTTTTAGCTTGAAATTGATTCTAGGAAAAGAAGCAATTGGCTTGTGAGAAAGGAAGAAGGTTGAATTTTTGTCATGTTACGAGTGAGTAATGCTGCTGTATTGCGATTGGTGAGGGTCTGTTATCTTGGACAGGTACAGTATAAGCACATTTAGCACTGTGATTCACAAACACAGCTGTATTTTTCCAGCGTGGCCACAGAAGTAGTTCTGTAATAAAATGCATGTGGTCCGGAACAAGCATAGGTACATGAGCACCTTAGCGGAAAGCTTCTGCTCCTTCCTTTGCAGTTGTCAGCTGCTACATTTTCAGTTTTCCCACCGATGTTCTGCTGTTTGATAACTCAGTAAAACGTATTGGTGGGGGCGTTCTTAAGATGAATATCACAACTTATCACAGGGGTTTGTTGGTTCTGGTGGAACGGGGCTACTGTTTGCGAGTGTTTGTGGACCGAAACGGGGAGGGGCCTCCTTGTGTAGGAGCTGAAACTCAAGTGGTTGCTGAAGTGCTGTGGCTTTAGTTTGGGGAGTGTTATGTTGTGAATGGCCATTTGTTCGGAGGAGATTACGGTGTGACTGGGCCACACATTGCATTCTGATTTGTGAAGGCAAATGTGTGGTAAGCTGAGAAAACACCGAAATTTGGGTTTCAATGGCTAATGAAAAGCGCTTGTTAAGTGTCTCACTGGCTAATCCGTCTGAACTTTGCTAAGCCGCCGCGTTTCAGCTCATTGGCAGTGATATACAATTGTTTGTGTGTGTGTGTGTGTGAGAGAGAGAGAGAGAGAGAGAGAGAGAGAGAGAGAGAGAGAGAGAGAGAGAGAGAGATAGAGGACCTTTCACATGATTAAGCTGTCAGGATTGAATAGGCGGTTATCGCCTTGGCACAACACTCTGTTGACCATGGAACAAGCTATCAGCAAATAACCCGGAATGTCTCAAATTCTGTGTATAGGTACCTGTCCACCTGTCTGGTTCCATTGTAAAACCGCTGTGCTATGCACCTTTTACAGAGATGCAAGTAACTGAAGTGGATATATGAAACTTCCCCATGTTCTATCCATCAAAAGAGGAATTGGCATAACGTTGTGCCAAGGACATGAGGGATCAGGGGTTTAAGGAAGTGCTTTGGATCAATTTTCTTTACCTAAATTGCTTCAATGAAACAATATTTCCTTAGAAAAGGTAAAAAGAAGACAAGTGATTAAAGTCATTTAATCATTGTGCTGTAATAATAAATGTAAATGTAATATAGACACAAGCACAAACCCTCTTTAGTCACATTTTCCAGTGTGCGATAGACAGTGCTTCACCATCTCTGCTGACTAGCCTGAAGAATTGATTCCAGCTTGTAGCTGCAATGCCTATTGCAGCACTTTCCCATGCGGTGGTTGGAAGTTGTGCACTGATGCGAGAGGAAGAAAAAAAAGAGAAAAAACTAGGTCACTCTGCATCAGCCCAGAAACTCACCTGACTTCATTTTACACTGTGTGAAGGGTCCATTCAGACCTGTTCATGCACACATTTCATTATGCGATTGTTACACTTCCGAGAATGCTGCAAGCTTGCACCCCCCCCCCCCCCCCCCCATCCAGACCACCGCTGCCCCACGGTCTCCTCAAAACGTCCCACAATGCCAGCTTAAAATATTTAGCCTGTCGGTTTTATTCACGAGACCAACATTTTTTTTTTGCTTGTGCTGAGCAGACACAAGAGCGCCACTAGCAAAGGGCCTCCACAGGTAAAGCTACAAAGAGAATGAGCGCAAACCCCCCCACCCCCATCCTCTTTCAAATGGAAACCAACAGCCGTTGATGGGGGAGAATACCTGCCGCAAAGCAGGGAGAATGCAGTCGAGGTGGAGCGGGCAAATCCCCGCGTCCGTGGATTGGAAACGGCGCGTTTCCACAGGCGCTCAGCACTTTTCCTCTAACACAGTGCGGCCATTGGTGAGAGGGGGCGGCGAAGGAAAGATCCGGTGTTGTTTTTGGAAGCGCGCGCTTGCCAGGACAGCACTCCGGCGGACCCCCCTCCTGGATTGGCGAGCGAGCTGAAGCGCTGGCCAGTCAAAGCAAGGCGTTCATTAATGCGTCCTTGCGGTTTCCGCCTCCGCAGTAAGCCCCCCATTCCCCTCTATGTTGATGCGCGCTCTACCACAGTGTGAATTTCGGTTACCGGCGGTTTATGCCACACAGAGTGAGACTCTGAGGTGAAAATAAAACTCAAATGACCTTAAATATAAAATATGTTAAACATCCTTTTGAAAGAGGAAAAAGTTCCCTGGTCTTTTTATGAAATGCTGAAAATTCTTTGTCCTGTTGAATAGTTTCTCTTAGTTTGGTTCAAAATCAACATTTCAGGACTTTCAGTACTGTCTATACTGTAATGTAGATGTGTGAATAGAATAGAAGTACTCAAGTTATTCCAGTCATTAAATTACTGGTATCATTTATCACTTGAATCACCTATAGTCAGACAAAAACCATAAAAGTGAGTCATATACACTTCAGCAGTGTATTCAGTATTGCTGCCCAGTAGAAGAGTTTTGTTTTGGGTTTTGGAAAAGTCCAGAATGTGCATGAATCAGAGTTTCATAAAGGGGTTTGCTGGGTGACCTTTGTGTTTATCTGTGCTCTTTCTGAGAAACCCGGGGCGAGGGAGGAGCTCTCGGTCTCTCTGCATACCTGTGCTAGCGGGACAATGACTCAGCGCTGGTTTCTCCTGGTTTCTCTCAGCCGTATTTCTACAAGTCTGGTGATTCAATGAGAGGGCTTTGTTTACTTTTCACCCGGAGAGAGGGAGTGAAGGAGGGAGGGTGCGGAGAGAGAGAGAGAGGGAGAGGACGGTGGTTCGGGGGGGGGGGGGGGGGGCTGCTGACAGCTGAGTGTCACATCTGTGGAATGTTTGACCTTTCTGGGGGCCTTTGATCTGACCGGATACCCCTGGGATAATGAGCACTCCTCCCAGCCGCAGGTAAAGAGTCCGCCAGGCATCGGGCGCGCTGCCAGTTGCACGCTCCTCCCATCTACCTGGGCCAACAGGCATGTGGTTTTTTCACTGGGGTTTTCCCCATTCATCACACACAGGCACACACCCGCACACCCACACACCCACACCCACACACCCACCCACACACACTGCCGTTTTATTTAATCAAACGCCGGAGCCCCACTGCACTCTCACAAAAACACATGCAAATAAAGGCTTCCCCGCTCTGAAAAAAGCGGCTTTGCTGAATCTCCGCTTTGATTTTTTTTTTTCTGCTGTTTGCAGAGTTTGTGTGTTACTGCTATTAAACCCTGATCCTGCCTTTTCACTCTGTACAGAATTGGAAAGGGCCTCTCAGTGAAGTTGGTAATAACGCACATCAAAAGTGAAGGTCTGCGTTTTTGGATGGCTGGCTGTCGATGCTTGAAGAAAAAAAAAAGATTTTGAAAACACATTTGCTTGAGGCAGCCCTTAAAAAATCAAAATTCATAAAATGAGCTCTACATCTTAATGCTAGGATGTGCCGAATTTTGCTTTACCTCACACTCTTTTTGATTGTAAAATATGAAACCGTCAGAAATGAGTGTTACATATTTAGTAGCTGAGAGCACTTATGAAAGTGTCTGATTTCACTCATGTTATACAAATACCTTACAATATGGTAAAACAGACCAATTAAAGGACAGTAATGTATGGGAGCCAAGACTAATGTTAACGGAGCAATGAATTATTGTGATTTTGAAAAGCTCTTAATTTTTGTGGATTGTTTGGATCGTTGTGGATTAATTTTAGTGAATGGCGCCCAGTAATTTGTATGTTCATTTAGTAATCAGTCATTCATATTGTTAGAAATGGATGTTGTATCTGTTTGCCTGTGCAGACCTCAACAGTGCATAGCCCCTGTTGAGTAAATGTAAGAGAGTTCATGCATTAATGTAAGGTGAAGGTGTGATACTCCGTGTTCTCCTCACTCGCACATCAGTTAAAAAGCCCTTTCAGCACGCCTGCATTCACCTGAGACCCTCACAGCATTTTTACTCTCCGCCTGCGAAACTGTGGTTATTTGACGGCAGGCGCAAAGGGTGACGGAAACATGTGTTTCTGGTTTAAAAAATCCAAACAAAGTAAGGGCTAATGGGCTCTAAGCGTTTTCGCCGAAGGTACAGGAAATATTACTAATGTGCGCTTGGCACATTTGAAAACGGCCCCGGCCTTCGGAGGGCCCGGCTCTGTTACTTCGCTCTCTGCTTAAAACCGTGAGCAATCAGCTTCAGACCTGTAAAATCTTTATTACTTTCTCTTTGATATGCCTCAGCCTGAACCCATTATGCTCTCGGTGATGGGGGGTGGGGGAGGAGGGGTGTACGGAGATGTAAATTTCACCCCGGGGCAGGCTTTACTACCTTTTTTTTTCCACTCCTCCAAAATTTCATGGCCGTCCCCTCTCCCGTCTCATTACCCAAGGCACGTGGCTGTTGCTGCTGGCTGGGCCTTTCTTCTCCATTAATTGGGTTTCGTTACATTTTCATGCCCAAAGGCCAAAAGGCCAGGCTGCTGGCAGAATGTAACATTTGCAATGCTTAATTGAAGGATCCAAGTTCAAACCGTGTTTGAATTAAATGGATGTTTTTAATTCTTATTTACAGACATGGATTATTTGCACATGGAGCTCCATGTCTGTGATTTTAGGACACTGAATGAGGTGAAAGGCATGCGTTTGTGTACCGTCTGAGAAGGAACACCTGGTCACATGTGTGTCTAGTGAGCTTTAACGCAGGGTGTGTCTGGGTAGGGCATCCTTTTGTGCTTTCATATGTACCCTTTACAGGTGACAGTTTACCCTTAAATCTGTAATCTGTAATCTGTAATTCAGGCATTGTTGTAAATCCCCTTTGTACTCCTCATCAGTGAAAACAACAGCATTTCAAATGTTGTTTGAAACACTGTAATATTTTTTCATTTTTTGGCTGTCGAAAAAATCTATTTGAAGCTTTCCAGTTTAACCAAATTTTAATGCCAGGGCTATGCATTCATGGATAGTTTTTTCCCTCTTTTATCTCTTTATATTCTCATGTCAATTTAAGCATGTCAGTGAATGAGAGTGAGGATCATAGGTGTGGTCCATGGTCAGAGTGTCTGTATGTAGGCTGTGGACCGGGTGCAGGGGTAACCAAGACATCCAGGAGGGGTAGGTTTGGACCAGACGGGAAATGGCAGAGCGATGCAGCAGCCATGCCGAGGGGTGATGTGTGTGTGTGTGTGTGTGTGTGTTCCGCTGCGGCCGGGGTGTCTGATCACAGCACAGGGGCCCGGGAGGTTTCCGCTGCAGGCTTCAGGTGTTGGTGAGGGCCCCTCAGCCACCGGCCTCCTTCTGATAAGCATCAGAGAGGCTGGGCAGGGTTGCTCAGCGGCCCCCAGGCCATGCTGTGTCTATCTGTCCATCACACCGGCCCTGCACCCATGGCACCATTGCCACTTCTCTTTCATCGCTCTCTGCTTCTCTTCCCTCACTCTAGCAGAAGCTGATCTGTGGAGTACTGCAACTGCTGTGAGAATTCAGTGTGTTTTGCCTGAGTTGCAAACCCACACCAGTCACACTTGCCCAACGATGCAGCCACGGACCGGTACGGCTCTCTCACGCAGCCCTGCAAGCCCCGTGTCATATCTAGATTGGGCGTATTACTGCAGATGCATGATTAGATAAGAAAATGTGTTTGCATTTTTTACATCTTAACAAAATCCTTATGACTCAACATTTGAGTCTAAACTTTTGAATCAAGAATGCAGCGATTTAAGATTTTAAATGAATGACAACCGGGATGGAGCAAGTGTAGGGAGCAAAAAAAAAACAATTTATGAAAATGTGAGGGCAAGGCTGAAGTATTGGAAATATTTAGCAGTATTGGGATAGGTACCTGCTGTAATTTTCCATTTCCCAGACTGTTGGGAAAATACTTCACATGGTTTAACATTCTCCTGATTGCAGCCACAGGCAAGAGGAGTCCTCATTGCATATAAATTACCAAAGTGGGAAGTAATTATTATTAAAATCCTGCTTCCCATTTCCCACTCTGCAAAGTATGATAATTGAGTCAGGCATAATAGAGTGTTAATGGGGGGGAAAGTTTGAGACTCAGAGGGGCATCTGTGGGAAAAGTTGCCCGGGATTGTGGCGGCGTTCAAGCAGCGGCCGCCCTTCCCGCGGCACGTCTGTGATTGAGCGCCTTCAAAAGAACCTCCGTCAGCTGACCCTGATCCAGTTCTGAGGGGCTTAGCCGTTCTGATCCGCTCCCCTCGGAGCCGCACGGCACTCCCACTCCCCACACCCACTCGGGACCGGTGTGCCCTCGATGTGTCTCAGTGACCGGACCTGCCCGAAATCCTAAAAAATAATTTCCCAGGAACAATCGGCGATCTGCACGCAAACCGATTGGTCAAAAAAAAAAAAAAAACCTGTCGCGGGGGATTGTCGTCCGAGCTCCTCGGTGGTCCTGCAGAAGATTCCCGAAGCATTCGCGGAACAGTCCGGGGCCTGTGTGTGCCCGTCTCTGCGCTGGCCCCGGCTCAAACACTGCTTTGTCTGCGAGGCGGGGTTTCCAGCCGGCAATTTGCCAGCTCGAGTTCCGCACAATGAATTTCTTTTTAAAACCACATCTGAACCCTGAAAAAGGCTCAGCCAAGCCTGGTTATAAAATATGAAACGGAACATTTCTTTTCAGTCTGTGCCACCGCCTCTCTGAAAATATGAATAGAAGAACCTAAGCCTATTATTTTGTCTGGACAATAAAAGGGACCTCCAGTATGGGTGCAGAGCCAGTGAAGTTGTGGACGGGCCTTTTTTTAACATGGTATGACCTCAAGTGGAGGTCTGTTGGACCCATCTAACACCTATCTCTGGGCAGCTCATAAAAGAGTACCTTTAATGTAAAGTTCCTCTGGCACCTCTGGTGGAAAAAAGGGGCTGCATTAGAAGAAGCCTGGGAGAACATCGGCTCCTCAGTTATTGACCTGAATGGTGTTTTCCATCCATTCAGAAACAAATGGGCCCTCATCATTCCACAGCAGTGTGTTATCTGTCCACAGTATGAGTTTCCTTTCATCAGCGATACCTTTTAAACCAAATCATAAACAGTGGTAGCCTGATTTTCAGCGCTGTTGAGCAGTAAAGCATGTTGGAGGATGGGGACTGAGAGAGTGAGAGATCAAGAGACAGAGAGAGGGAAGGAGAGAAGAAAGGCGCAGCAGTAAGGCTTCCTGATTCCTCCAGCTCCTTTAGGCTGTGTTATTCTCAGACTGGTGATGGCATGACCAGGCTTGCCCCTGTAGTGCATCAGATGGCCTGTAGAGGGCAGGCTACCCTGACATTCAGCACTGACAGACTGGCCCGGAGCGAAAGGGTCTTCATCCTGTCATCGCACCAAGACAGCCCCGGGCAGCACCGCCACTGGTGGCCACCAAACCAGTCCATCTGGTTCACATCAGACCGGGTATGGCGGAGCGGGGGCCGCTGGGATAGCACCAGCCCCAGGCCTTCCTCTGATGGCTGACTAGAGTGCTAGAGTAACACCCTGTTTCCTGGGGGGAAGTGGGGAAAGGTCCAGGCTTCCTGCCTGGGCCAAGTGGTTGCAAATGGTCAATGCTGTTATTTTACATCCTAGACCATCAAGGCAATCTGGATGAACTGAATGGGTCCTAGATCCATGATTAATGAGGGTATTCACAAATCATGGTTGAATCCAAGAACTTGAATTATGAGCCATAACATTAATGTAGATGCAAAGTATTGCAATCCCTCTATCAATGTAATGCCAGCTGGTTTTGTGATAGTCATAGATTTGTAAAACCTAAAAAAAAATATGGAATAACTTCAACCATTTTACATAGCCTGGCGTTTGTCCATAACACTAATAGCCAATGTTTGTAGTTTAGGTCAACAGAAGATAATTTGGAGAGCAGCATCTCGGTACAGTGTGAGACTCCTGATGCTAATGAGAAAAATTGATGTAAAATGTATTAATGATGCTTAACCTTTTTTAATACTGTTTGCAACTGTAATGAGCTGTTCAGCATTAGCATGGTGACATATTAATCTGAAAAGCTAGGTGTTTTTCCTCCGTTTGTTCTACGCCAGTAAAATCTGATTGGGGGGGGGGGCGTGGTGGGGGTTGAGTTGCATATTTGTGACCATACTTTTTTTTTTTTAATGCTCTATTGGTCACAGAAGCCTGCAGGTTTGCCGGTGGATTTTCCATAAGTATGGCACAATGCGGGGAGTTTATTAAGAAGTTGAGTAAAATAGGGCCTGACAGCTGCGACGGCCGAGCACAAAAGAAGCCCCCTCAAGATGGTGAAATGTGAGACCTTGAGCTCAGGCGTCGGAGAGCCAGCACCAGGCCGTTATTTTATACTCTGCCTGCTTCAGGTGGGGGTGGGGGGGGGGGGGCAGTGACGGTGCCTATAAGCTGTGTCAAGGTGTGTGTGTGTGTGCGTGTGAGCGTGTATGTTTGTGTGTGTGTGTGTGTGTGTGTTTTCTGGTGCCATTTTATTCGCAACTTGGCAGACGACTGGCATGACGCTGAGGATCATTTGCATGTGTGCTGTTGGAAGCAGAAGTCTCCCTCTCTCCCTCTCTCTCTCTCTCTCTCTCTCTCTCCCTCCCTCCCTCTCCCTCTCCCTCTCCCTCTCTCCTCAAGCTCCCTTTCTTTCCCCAGTCAAAGACAAGACTGGAGCTTAAATTAAAATCCCCAAGGTTCTTATCTCCTTCCCACAGGAAAGCAAATCTGAATTGAAAAGCGTAAAATTGAAAGAAGAGCGAGGATGGTATCATTTAGCCAACTGGAGTCATGGCTGCGTGGCTGTGCGAGTTGGCTGCAAGCGCAGGTCAGACATTAGGGGGAATAGCTGCTGATACATTTTCTTAAGGTAGGATAAGACACATTTAAATCCATTTAGTTTTTAGTTTTGCATAGATCACTCAAACCCCCCCCCCCCAAAACTGGTTCATGAGATTTTGAGTATTTTATCGGCTAGGTTCATAAGTTTCACAGCTTGTTTTTACCTTGCTACACATTTATAAAGGAATAACTTAAATTGAACCCACTGTTTAATTAACATCAACTTCACTCCTCTTTATTGTCCTTCCTCTTCATTTTAGTTGTTTCTGGGATAGTGGACTCTGCTGCACCTGTACTTAGTCACACTATAAAGCTGTACCCCAATCTGTAAAAGGCATCCAGACCATCTGGACTAAAAGCCTGGAATGGGAATGACAGTGTCTCAAATCCACATCTGATTTGGAGTCTGAGTTCTGCTGAGATTCATCTTTAAAGCATCTGCACCCACAACAGTCTAAGAGATAGCGCTAGACTGAAACACCAGCAGATAAGCACAGATAAGCATCTGTGTCTACTGAAAAATTGTTTTAATTATGAAGTATTTTATTTAAAAAAAACTTTTACTGGAGAGATATTTATATTAAAACTGTCCGAAAAGTGTATTTTTACATGTATTAAGAAAACTGTGAAACAGACCTTTAACTCACAGACTACACAACTGGATTTTGACGGGATCAGGAATTTGAGGTGAAGTCATTTCAGATGAAGGATTGATAGAAAGTCAGGTCATTGTTAATCGTTAAAGACTTGCAGATGCAATTGTGAAATAATGGGTCTCTGTACGTTTTGTAGTACTATCATGGAGTGATACTAAATGGCTGTTTTGTTGGGCTCATTCATATGTGAGAAACATTACTTTTTATGGCATAGAGCCGCTTTGATCTGCTGCTCCTCTGAGTCAGCTGTGTCTGTGCTTCTGTGTTGAATCATAACCTATAGTGGAGAATGGTGAAAGGAAATCTGTCTGCCTGATGAATTGAGTGCGTTTAATGATAGCATAGTAACCACACAGACAAGGTGAATCAGACAGGTGTAAATCTCTCCATTTGGTGCCCCAGAGCAGCCAAGGAATCTCTGGCATATTTCAGCTTTGAAAGGAGGGGAAATAACTTAGGTCTGGTCCCGGCCACTTCTTCTTCCTCTTCTCTCTCTCTCTCTCTCTGTCTCACACGCACATACAAACACTCTCTTTCTATTGTCCTCTCTTTCTATGTCACAATGTATAGTTAACAAATAGGGAAATGAAAAGCTAACTGCATAGTTGTGGGCAAGTTAAGTTAAACTAATTCAGCGAATAAGAACACAATAATTACTTTCAACAAATGTGACTGCTGCTCTCTCTCTCTCTCTTGCTCTGTCCTTTTCTCTCCATCTCTTTCTGTCTACCTCTCTCTCTGTTTATCCTGTATCTATCCATATTCCCCTCATTATGTTTGCGAGAATTTCTGTGTGTTTGCCTACACCTCAGCATCAGCATCTCTACCCTGAACTCCATTGAAGGGAGAACTGCCTTTGTCAAAAGAAAGTTGGTGTTTTTCATTCCATTTTTTAAATGCTTAATGTTTTGGGTGCAGAGATTACTTATTTTATAGATGAATTACACAATGGGACATTTGTTTGCAGGTTTGTGCATATCCATACCAGATGTAGCAGTCTTGAAACGATAAATATTTTCTTGAAGTTATCTGTGTTTTTCTCTGTAGTAGATAAGCAATTAAATGTACAGCACTTTTGAAGAATATGTAATGTGACTTATGGAAACCATTAATGTTTCTAGCAGGGTTTGGTGTGATATTTAAGGGTTTCTTGTTTGCCATTCAGCCCAGAGACATCTGAATCTAGCCAGGCCAGGGCATAAATCTTTTAGCCTCCTTAGTTGCACAGGAAACGATCGTTTAATAAACCAGGTCTCGAGTGCTGGACTGGACTACAGTGATCACCATCAAATAACTTGCATCAAATGACCACAGACCTGAGACCTCTGCTGTCGCTTTGTCTTCTGGGTTTTCCCTTCCTCAAAAAAGTTTCATTTTTCGTTTTTTTTTTTAATGGCACCAGTGGAGGGATTATTCTGGATCATGACTAAACATCATTTTGAGGTCCAGGGAAATGTTATTGCATATGTATAGCCTTTACCAGCACACACAGCTGTCGCGGTGTTGCAGATATGTCTAGCCCCTGAAGAAAATCTTTTCAACAAAGAAAAAAAAAAACATTCATGGCAATGAATTCAACTGAATTTGAAAGTTGTGCGTCTCGAAGCATATGGTCGTCAGACCAGAATTTAGCTAGACTTTTTGCTCTCTAGACTTCACTCCTGAAAAGTCTGTCAAATGTTTGATGTGCTGTGTCTGTTTTGGTGCATTAAATTACATTACATTATATTTGGCAGACGCTGTTATCCAGAGGGACTTACATAGGTTACAATTTTTATATGTTATCCCTTTATACAGCTGGATATTTACTGAGGCAATTCTGGGATAAGTACCTTGCCCAAGGGTTCAGCAGCAGTGCCCCTGTGGGGAGTTGAACCGGCAACCCTTCGGTTAAGAGCCCTGCTCCTTATTGCTATTCTACACTGCCCCCCTTGGTGCATTGCAGGTATGTGTACACTGTCTCATGGTCAACTGTTGCTTCTGTGTCTCCCAGTCGAACAAGGTTCCGGTGGTGCAGCCGTCCCATGCGGTCCATCCCCTCACCCCTCTGATCACGTACAGCGACGAGCACTTCGCCCCGGGGCCCCACTCCGGACACCACGCCCAAGACCTCAACTCCAAGCAAGGTGAGCAACACTCAGGCTGGACTTCATTCCAGCTGCGCATGGACCTGTCCTTAACTTTCAATAATGGTCATAATAAGAGTCACTTTTTATGGTGCTTCCACTGCAGCAAAAGGCTAGCAGTCTCCTCTACGAGCAAGAATGATTTATATGAAATGAAAAACGCAACTCCTTAAATTTCTTTTCCAGCATTTGCGAAACACGGGATTAGATGAAATGCAGGCCTAAGCTTTCCTCTATCCCTTTTGCTTCGGCAGTGTGCGCAAGTTGCACTTAATTCTGTAGTATGACAGTCAGGTCTTGGGATGGATGCCGGAGAATATAACTGCATCACAGTTGTTTGCAGTTAGGATATTAAGAAAGCATTAGACACCGGTTTTGAATTTAGGGTCACTGCAAATGTGTTCATTCTGAGGACAATGAAACTGACAGCACAGTTGTGCACAACGCGGAGAGGGGTTGATCATTTAGATGCATTTAAGGCAGAAAACAAACATTTTTTTCCCAGTTTATGGCATGTCGCACGTCTTCATGGAGCAACCCCACATCCCAGGAACAGCATCTGCGGTTTACTGGGCAAAACAAACACACAGGACTTTTCTGTGCTTCTTGTTTTTTTAAAAGCAAATGTCAAGGTGCGCTTTGGAGGATACCAGAGGAGCACGAGCCAAGGGCTTTTTCAGAGTGGTGGAGGGCGATATTTGGCACGAGTTCATACACGCGAAGCAGGCTCCATATGTTCCTTTTCCTTCCGGCTGACATTCAGCAGCACACAGCACTTAAAAGTAGGAGAAGCCCGACAGGATGTGATCTTGCTGCACCGAGGTTCAGCTAGGATGTAAATAACCCCAGAGAGCTGTGTGCCAACCAGACATTAAAAATGTCTTAGATATTACCCAGAGGCCACCAGGCGCTGTTTTATTTACAGCGTATCGTGGGATGAGGCAGGTTTTCCGTGGTGCTCCTCACTGTGTTTAATGGATCGTCCTGAGACATTTGGGCCTGTAATGAAGGCCAAGATGCTGGTGTGGTTTACTTCCTTATCTGTCTATGTGTGGGTGGTGATTAGTGGGGAGGGATCAAAGGTCATCTCTAAATGTTTTACTTTGCCCTGACCAATTATTGCTGGTGTCTCTTCAAAAACATATCAGAAGCTTTTCCCTCATGGTTCATATAAGATAGTATTTCTTCTCTTTACCACAAATACATTCGAGAGTTTGATTACTGGCCTTGAGTAAGTCAGCTTCAGTAAAAAAAAAAAAAAAAAAAAAAAAAAAAACAGAGTTCATTTACCTTAGGATGCTTAATGAACGTTTGTTTTATGTCTTTACAAAGTAATTGGGTAGTTTAAAGAGTAATTCAGATTCAGTTATATTGTCTCTGTTGCTCAGCAGTGTTTAAATGGCGGTCCAACCTAAAGGCGCCATGTTGGAAGTGTTAAGTTTTGAATTACAGGAAATGTTATTTCCCAGGATGTGGTATGTGTTTGCAAAAGGTTTCCCCAATGGTAATTTCTTATTCTGATTGGTGTCTGTAGTCATGGTGATTTCAGAGCTGGTGATTATGAGAACAGGAAGACCCAAAAGAAGTTCTCTCGCTTTTGATCGATCGACATCAGCACAGCCTCAGCAGCCTTCAGCTTCAATCGAGACTTCGTTCAAAAAGTCTTTCATTGGAATTTGCTGCAAATGAAGTCTCTAGATATTTATGTGCCGGGTAGAGTCAAATGATTATGAAATGGAATTCAAAGCCTTTTAAATAGTTAGAGTTCACTTGTTTAGTTTTACTTTTTCATGGTTCTGTTAGCCTTCCTCTTTCAATTAGGCCGAGATTCACAAACAGCCATCCATTTTCCATCCACTTAAAAAGGAGTAACGAATTTGATCAACTGTTTTTTTTTTTCTTTTCATCCACAGCGTTTCTCAGTTAAACTAAAAGGGAAAAAAAAAGGTTTAGAGAGTTGGAAAAAAGTAACTTCTTTCACACGCTAAGTTCAGGAAAAAGCACATTATAATTAGATTGAACAGAAGCCATTCTTATTCATTTAAAGTCCCTCAGCAAATGGCAAGATCATTATGACGAGCATAAATGTCTGTGTTCACTTCCCCCATTAGGGGTGATCTTGACAATCGAAATTAAGAGAAGAAATTCAGGGAACTCCAAAAAGCTCTGGTAAGTTTGAGTCTGAGCGCTTACCTTAAATCTCATAACATAATTAAAAAGGAAATCACTGCTTGGGGGTGATTTAACAAAGCACTGGGATGTAGTTTGAGATTCGGGGGTGGTTTGAGGCTTTGATTTCGTCGCGGGCCTGGTTGCTCCAGTTTCAGACACAATACACCAGAGGCTTGTTTGTGTTCGCTCAGAAGTGGGTTTGGCATTAAAGCCGTAAACAGCTGCTCCATTGAAGCGACATTCCAGATGTCCTTACTCCGTATGTGTAGGTAAGAGCTGGCTGATCGTAATCTAGGGGAGTGTTAATTGGGGCCCTGCACTTGGGAGTTGAAAGACACTGTGACGTTGAGGAGCTTTTTTTTTCCCCTCCATTGAGCCCTGAGGAGAGGCACTGCAAAGCCAAGCTGGGGATTAGCAGGCAGGGGTTAGCTCTGTATGGAGGAATCCTAGGCTGCTACAGTGGCTTTTCAGATAAATGCCCTTGGTATGCCTCTCCTCAGGGGTACGGCCTTTGAGTCAAGACTGAAAGGGAAGGGGGGCTTGGCTCCATTTGGGATTATGATTTGGTGTTAATCTCAAGGCAGCTACTTTTTTTCTATAGCTGTACGGCTTTGTCGTGTCAAGGGGGTGTGGTGGTGGTGGTGGTTGGGGGGTACGCCAGTTGACGGATCCATTCAACGGAGACATTCTTTTTTTTTTTTTTTTTTTTGGTTAAACGCTACAACAAGCTGAGAGCCCTCGACCTTGAAGCCCAGAGGACTGGTCTTAATGAAGAGCTTAGCCAAAAAATGGAGTGACAGTCATGAGCCAAATGAATCATTGCATGGAGAGCGGGCATTACCGGACCGGGACACCACTCTTAATTAACCAGTGATCCGCTTTGGCGATGATTTTCAAAACCTCTGTAGATTTTTTTTGCAGCGGAAGGGGTGAGAGGGCGAGCCGCTGAAAATGGTTGCGTTGTAATTCTCTCTGCTTGCAGCCATTTTGCATGTGAACTCCCCCTCCTCCCTTCCATGTACCCCTGATATCTGCTACATTTGGCTCCAATAGTACTTATCACACCTCGTCTGTGGCAGTGATACAGCTTCTTTCAACACAGGGAATCAAAACTCTATTAACTGTGATTCATCAGTCTGTCTTCAGGAACAATGGTACTGTATGATAACTAAACATGAATGCAGTATGCATTAATGTATCACGCTGGGCCCAGTTAAAGGGTCAGATTTGTACATTATGCAGAATATCACTGCATTGTTCATCCCTCTGGGGTTGCATCTGGGTTGTGTAGACGAGTCCAAATAGCGCATACAGAATACTCAGGTATGAAACTGTGAATCTCCATAGCCTTGCCCACACGTGCTTTTGTCTTCCTGTAGGCATGCCGAGGCATCACCCTGGTCCCGACATTCCCAATTTCTACTCGCTTTCTCCTGGAGGAGTTGGACAGGTCACTCCGCCATTGGGATGGTGAGTGTTGGGAGGATCTCCCAGTTCCCTCATACACAGAGCGACAAGTGGAGTCATCATACCCAAGCAGCTGCAGAGATGAAGACTCTGCTGCTAGAAGGAGCCTGCATGAGCCTAGACCAACGCCCTGTCCATTTGACCTATGTCCAACTGACAGCTTGAGTTAGGGCAGAATTAAATATGTATTTCAATGGCGCAGAGTTAAAATTTCATGCTTAATCATTCAAAAAGCTTAGCTGAAATCTTCATTTCTGCCCTGGTTCCCTCTCCTAGCACTTGTGTTCCCCAATCACAAATACACACACAGGGAGGGGCTGTGGGCATATGACAATGAAGCAGCCTTTACTCATGTTCACACTATACCCAGCTCCCCTTGGTTAAAATTGGTGGCAGATGCTTGTATCAACAAAGGTTCATCATGGACAGTGAGCTGCTTTCATACAAGTCAGAAGTACATACTGTAAATCATCCATTTTACTCCATTCAAAAAAGTAAAGTGGTTTTCCCTAGCTTTCGTTCCACTTAAAGCTGAAGAGTGGCCCATGGTGCGTGTGTGCGTGCCTGCAGGTGTTTGTGTTTGGCTGTGTGGCAGAGAGAGTGAGAGGCTGTGGCTTTTTGAACCTGCACGGCTGTGTTTTGGGTGATACCTCACGCAAATTTAATTAGCGCTCAATGAACTCGTCGCCAGAAGGTGTGAAATGAAGTCCTGGGAGAAGCCCATGGGAAAATGCCCTGCAGGGGGTGGTCTTGTGGATATTCGACTCGGTAAATGAGGAGCTGTTGAAAGATCAGGAAAACTGTGCTTGCAGTTGAAGTTATGCCGTGCTACAAAAAAAGCAAAACACTTGCCTTGAGATTCGCTGGTCTGTGCTTACTTATACTGATACTTTAACTTTTTTTCCTTACCAAACTTACTGCCTGGAGTGACTATTACAATCCGGTATGTGATGAACATGTAAGAACATTAATGAAATTCTAACTAAAGAAATCACAACTGGATCTCTGCTTACAATATTGAGGTTCTTGGCAGTTACATTTATTGTGGTGAAGTAAGTATTATTGTGTATTTATTATGGTCCCCAAAATGGTGTATGTTATATAAGGGGATTATTTACAGTATATAAAGTGAGTGTAGTGTCACGTGTTTTCTGTTGTTTCTGTGAAGAGGACCAAGTTAAATAATAGAAATGTGAGATGACACTGTCTTTTATTTCAGGTTTTCGCCCCACATGGTTCCAGGCCCCCCTGGGCCCCACGCTACAGGAATCCCCCACCCCGCCATTGTAAACCCCCAGGTCAAACACGAGCCCCAGCACGACAGCGACCTCATGCACATGTAAGCAAGCCTCCGCACACACGCAAGGGCATGAGCACAATGGTTTCATTTATAGGCCGGTTCTCTGAGGTTTATTTTAACTCTGTTTTATTTTTGGTTAACACTTCCCATTCATGGGAAATGATTCATCCAAGTTCTCCTGTTCTGGTTAATGCATTGAGGAAAAGGTATATTTTTGGAGACTTAGAACTTTGAAAATCAGTCTTGAATTGTAATGTTATATTCTGGGGTGGCAGTGTAGCATAATGGTAAGGAGCAAGGCTTGTAACCAACTGGTTTGATTCCCTGCTGGGGCACTGCTGCCGTACCCTCGGGCAAGGTACTTAACCCATAATTGCCTCAGTAAACATTCAGCTGTATAAATGTAAGTCACAAATTGTCATAAATTTTAAGTCACCCTGGGTAACAGTGTCTGTTAAATGACAATACTGAAATGTATTCTTTGGTGGTAAGATAATGGAAAATGTGTAGAGAAGAAAGAATATCATTTAATCACACCTTAAAATTCAGATCAAATAAGGATGGGTAGGCTTGGCTCATTATATTAATCTGTGTGTATGCATAGCTTCAGTCACTTACAGCCTTTGCCTGTCAAAGCCAAGAACTTCTGAAATTTAGATTTTGATTTTAATTCTGTTGATGGTGCCAGAAAGGCTTAACTGCTCCGCTCAGCTGATAACAGCTGATATCTTAATTTCCCTACAGGCGTCACCATGTTCCCAGAGATCTGAATCCAGAGATCATTTCTCTGTGTGCAGTGGAAGTCGATGAATAGAGCTCTCTTTTTAAGCACTTAATCTGGCAGCGTTCAATGGTGGAAACTTGCTTGGCGGCACCGTAGTGCACATATCTGTATACACCACAGGGGTGACGCTTAGCTTTCCAGAGCTCATGGGGGTGGCGATTGGGCACAGAGGGACCAGGGCCTGTTTCCCACTGCAGCGGATCCTTGTCTTCACCATTTGCCTCTGTATATTCTATGTACCCCTCCTCCCCCCCCCCGATTTTTCTGTAGGAAACCTCATCACGAACAGAGAAAGGAACAAGAGCCCAAAAGACCTCACATCAAGAAGCCCCTGAACGCCTTCATGCTCTACATGAAAGAGATGCGGGCCAACGTGGTGGCCGAGTGCACGCTGAAGGAGAGCGCCGCCATCAACCAGATCCTGGGCAGGAGGGTAGGCGGAGCCGGCCACCAGCGTGCCTTCTGTAGCCTGATGCCGTAGGATTAGCCTCTGACACTTAACCTGCTAGCAGAATTTGCCGCTAGAACAGATGTTTCTCTTTATTTTGCGTTTTGTAACTTTTCAGTCTTAAGCTGTATCAGATTCATTCTAGGAGGTACGATACGAACTGGACTTTTAATGGTGTGCTTTGATAGCTAGTCATAGCCCCTGTTGTTTCATAGAGCATACTTATGCATGAATTACTTGCTACTGCTGAAAACATGACTAGCATTGAACATTTTTAAGAAATACTTGCAGGAAGCATTATGAGATATGGCTGAGGCTATGTGAGGATAGGAATGCATTTCATATATCCTCAATATTAACTAACACGTTTTAGATTGCATCCAAAATATCTATATAGGAGCAAAGCAGAATTTCTGGCTATGTGTAATAATCGCTCATTGACAGAAAAAAGTGTTGGAATGAAGTTTGATATGAGATCAAATTTTTTTCACTCTGTGTGTTAATCTGTACATCTGTTTCTTTTTTTTTTAATACAAATCGTTGGGAAGTTAAAAAGGATTTTGCCCAAGTACTTGCAGGTTTTTCTTTGGAGGGAACTTGAAAGTGTGTACTGGTAATTGACTGTTTTTTTTTTTCAATCTCTCTTGTATGAAAACAGTGGCATGCGCTATCTCGCGAAGAGCAGGCTAAGTATTATGAATTAGCCCGCAAGGAACGACAGCTCCACATGCAGTTATATCCCGGCTGGTCCGCCAGAGACAATTATGTAAGTATCAACAGAACAGCCTGGCAGCTGAGAGGTGTGTACTGTGAAATTGTACGTAGGCCCCCTGAATTGTGCTGAGGTGCCCCCCTTTGAGCCAACCCAATAAAGTTTGCCTTCCCTGTCCAGACTCCTCCCTCATTGGCCCCTCCCCCCAGAGACTCCTCCCCCCCTGAGGCCCAGAGCACTGCACAGGCTCAGTCTAAGAGCTCCAGGCTGTTTATAGCTTCCCTTTTTAACTGCTTATTTCTGAGAGGAATGATGCTGCCAGAAACAAGGATTGCTGAGCTTAAAATATGCAGAACTTGGAGGCTTTCAGCATATCTGTGAACAGTCTCTGAAAATATAGTGGTCTGCAAGTTAAGTGTATATAGAGAGCAGTTAATTATATGTATTCTGTTATTTCTAATTGCACCAAATTAAGAAAATACAATCGCTCCTGAAGAGGTTGTCCTAAAAAAGTGTGTGTCTGAGTGTGTGTGCGTGCGTGCGTGTGTGTGTTTGTATGTTAGCATGTATGTGTGTGAGTGAATGTGTGTGTGTGTGTGTGTGAGTGTGAGTGAATGACCAAAGTTGTTAAAAGTGTGGCTCCAGCACTCATATCCACTGCACCACTGAGGACAGTTTTGTGTTACGTTTATCTCCCTCTCCTCGGACACCTCTGGCTTTTCCTTCATTCCGCCTTTGATCTGCCGCAGTGTTTTTCACCTCACTGGGAGATGTTAGAACAATTTGGATCCATCATAGCCCTATTTCAAGTTTTGTGTAGTTCATCCACTGTTTGGAGGTTGTTGAAGTGAGGAAAATAATGACTAAACTATCACTTTGAGTCTACCACATGGTAACATCAGTAAGCACTGTTGTGACTACCACTGTTTCCCTGTCTCATTGTGGAACAACATGATGGAGAACATGATGTTAACCCTGGCTTTCTGCAATACGTTCAGTGGAGATCTTTTTTTTTTCTTCAGACTATTTCAATATGGAAGGTGACAAAGTGCAGCGTGGTTTTAATGGCTTTGACTATATTTTCTCACACTGTTGACATGTCAGTACAGCATTAGATGCAGCTCTAGACTGAATCGTTCACATTGTTCCCTGGACTAACTGTCTCTGTCTGACGCATGCAGCTATAGAAACACAGATTAATTTATGAATAAGTGGATTATCAGACTTTACAGCAGGATACCAAAGCATACTTCACATTTAAGGCGATGTGTCTTTGTGCTGTCCTATCTTTACCTTTACCAGTTCCCTAGGGATTGTGGTAAGCTATAAATCTGTGATTGAATCAGGCAGCATAGTGGAAACACACACAGATACCTTATGCAAATGGGTTACTTGACACCATCATTTGCTATTCCGATTTTGCTATGTGGCACATTTGCTCATTTTAAGATTTGACTGGAGGTTTTCTAGGAACAGGACAGGGAGTTCTGGCTAGTAATACAGTACAGGCAGATCCTTATCAGTTTGGTTTGTGGGTGGGCGGCTGTTGTGGGCTCAGTGTGTGAATGGCCAGAACAATAGGGACAAGGCCTGAGGTGTCCAGCAGGGGTTGAGCGGGGGGGTCGTGGGACAGGAGGACAGAAGTGGTACAGTAGATATGAGTGCTGGAGCCACACTTTAAGCGTTCACCTGGATATTTTACAGGGAAAGAAGAAGAAGCGGAAGAGGGAGAAGCTCCAGGAACCTGCGCCAGGTAACAGATCCCCTCGGCCTTTCCTTGTCTGTCTGTCCTCTCAGCATCTCTTCTTGAGGAAATGCACCACACTGACTACACTGCTGCAGGAAAAAAAAAAAAAACATTGTATACGATGTACACTTGCACAAAGGACTGACAATGTAGATTTGCAACAAGCTACAAACTGGAAATGCATAGACTAGGACTGTAGGACTGTATGCAGACATTTTGTGGAGCTGGGTGTGTAAAGTTGCATTGTGAGGTTTCCTTTAGCCAGGGTCTCCCTCCCTGCTTGGCCTTGATGGAACAGGCGCTTGGTCCTCATTGTGGAAGTGCACAGTGACACCCGGGGCGTGGTGACATTAACCACTAGCATGCCCAGCAGTGCAAAGCCGTTCCCTGTCATCTCCGTCCCCCTGTCCCCTCCCTGTCCTCCACATAACACCCTGACTTTGGGATTAGTCTGTGAAGAGGTCACTCAGGGGGCAGACAGAGGGTATTCTACTGCCTCTTGATCTCAAGCCCTCTATATCTCTGTCTGCCTACCATGTTAAACTGAAGACTCTGTATTCAAACTGTACTGTAGCTTAATGTAGATACATAAATTGAGAGATAATTTCATGTCATCATTTCTGAAGTTGGCCTTGCATAAGCAGGATTGGAGAACTGATGTTTTATAATACTATAGGGGGGAAAAAAATTAAAGCTGAAATCTTCTACAGGTACAGGCCAGAGAATGAAAACTGCCTACATCTGAGCTATGGTAAGAGAACTTCTGTCACGTTATACTTTTTATTCATTACTTATGCAAATTATTAAATTTCATAACACTCACAAGTGGGAAAGCTATGTGTTTGCAGACTAATCCTAATGGTCTGTCATTTCCATTCTTAACTGTTTGAGCAGGAATTGTCAACTCACATTTGAAGCACCGGTCACCTTAACACCACAATTTATCTGGATGGTAGTGGGAAACCCTGTGAATGATGGTGGTTGTTCATGAGATTATGGATGCAGGAAATGTGTATGCATGATATTGCAGGGTATCTAGCTAAAAGCTGTCCATCACATTTCATTTCGGCAATGTACAGAAAACTGTCTGTGTTTTGTCCAATAGTATTGAGTATGTAAATGAGAAAGTTGACCATAAATGCAATATTGATAGCGACACTCAGCTCACAACACAGGCATGTACAGTGATCTGTAAAGAAACATTTCTTCATGTTTTGTGGCCTGTAACAATGGCGGTGCCAGCCATTGTCTAGAGTGTCCAGCAACATAATATGTTTGTTTATAATCCTTTTCGTGCAGTGTACCTTAACAGTCATCAAAATGTACAGGCACAGTTATGCACGGTCAGTTCTTAGAGTTTCATGCTAATATTGTGTATTTCTGTCTTTAATGACACTCGTTGGTGTTGCTGATCTTTGGCAACAAATGCCACAGTAGCTGGAAAACCTCCCAGTATATGCTTTTAAGTGTCGCTAAACAACCTTATCTGTGTTTCCATCAGGTTCAGCATCACCATAAACTTTCATGCATACACCCCATTGTGTTTGTACAATGAGGTTGTTTAATGTTCAAATTCCTCTTGCGAATTGGGATATTTTTGTAGTATCACATTTCAGCAGAGCGAGGTCATTTTGTTTTCTTCATTTGGAAATGGTAATTCTTCTGTTGCAAACCGAAAGGATGTAAGCGACTTGTGTTGGTAAAACACAGCCTTCAGGTTAAATTCATTTCAAATGGGAATGTCTGGCTAAATGTTTTTTTTTTCTTACCTTGCCTCATTTACTGAGCCATACCCCAGTATTAAACCTTTTAAACCTTTTGTAGCTCTTGTGCCTGAGATAGAACCTCATTCTTTCCCTTTGCACTGGGCTGAACGCTATGCAAGGCCATGTGGCCTGCATATGTGGTATATGTAATACCGTGGGTCTTGTGTTCCATTGCCAGGATGTGTGTTCTTAGCTGTGTTCTCGCGTAAGAAGCCATGTGCCACAAGAATGGCAGCAAAGCCATAGAATTACTCGCGGCCTGATGGTAAAGTAGTTTAGAAAATTCCTTTCAAACGCACAAAGAATGTTGGGGAAGAAGATCTACTATGGGCCAATTAGTTTGGGAGAAGCCTTCAGAAAACGGTCAAGATTTGGGTTTTATTGTGCAGATTGGACCTCGGCATAGTATGTCTCTCTTATTACAGTCTTTCATTACTGTGTTATTTTAGTATAACAAGCTAACATATTGGCCGTGTTATACAATAACAAACAGCTGAAATCTTGCAGGAGATGGAGTGCGCGGGAGTTGTTCTCTGCAGAACATATGCATTTTTACAGTTGTAAACAAAAGTACAGTAAATTCAACTTACCCAATAATTAGCGGCACCTAGTCGAGGTTGGACTGACACCCTCGCTGATTCGTTCTGACAACCTTAAACTAATATGCATAATACCGAGAATACTGGAGCAATTTAAAAGCACTCAATTTATGCATATCCCATGAGCTGGATTGAGGTTAGCTTAGCTTAGACTCCAGAAAACATTTCTAAATGAACTTATTTGTCGATTCCCTTTATCCTCCATATTCCATTTCTGACTGTAACATGGATTTCATAAGATGTGAATGCATTTTCATATTATTCGTACATCTGGAAAAAGTTTTACATGCCTTTTCCTGGGTAACATCAGTGGTTATAAGCCTGACATTTACGATCTTTTAACAACTGTGGCAAGTTTCTGCCTCAGAAATGCATTGAGCACTGAACAATGGTTCAGCTTATTAAGATGGAACCAGTTAAGACCATTAGGTCTTACTGTGCTTCCATAAAAGCAATTCAGAAGAAATCTCTAACTATGCTTAAAATGTGGAACCATATAGATTGATACAATGCGTTGACCCCTAATGACACAAAGCACATAGCAGACCAATGCCATGCTTTATATCATGGACATATTCACGGAGTTCCATCCTGCCATTGTTGCATATTGATTCTTTTCTAATGCCAAGGACCAAGCCAGAAGTGATTGATTTTAACCCTTGAGCTGCCTTTCCACCTTTGCTGTCATTTAGGAAAATGCAGATACGGGATTAGGCGTGACACTGGGAAAGACCCCATGACCATTTCATGTGCGTCAATGCGGCGACCACATGGGAATGACATGATCAGGCCGAGGGCAGAATGATGTCTTCAGCCTGATCACTCTGTGTGAAAGGCCTCCTCCTCTCTGACCCACCTCTCCCACAGGGTCCGAGTGATGATTTGGTCTGAATGAGCTTTTGTTTTTAGACTGAGATATTTGTCTCCACAGGACATATGCCCTCAAGATCAACCAGATTCTGCTTCTTTTACCTCATTCCACTTTTTCCCCAGTGGAAATTAACACCGAGAGAAAGCTGATTTATTGGTTAAATAACCAATTCATTAGCCTGGGCAAAGAGCTGGAATTAGTCGTAAAACTAAATGTGGAGTAAACCACACCTAACTCCTCCAGATGTGTTACTTTTTATAGTCCGCTGTAATCGGAGATGAACTTCCTTCCCAGTTTATGTTCCACGTCTTCTTTCTTTTATGTGAACTGTGGATGTGTTTCTATTGTTAGACGCTGTCTGTCTTGACTCTTTAAGTTACTTTTTTTTTTCTCTGCCTATATGTCCAAGTGAGTTTGGGCAGCTTAAACATACTATTTTGTTTAGCACTATAAGTGTTTTTTGGTTGCACTTGGTGCCTATTGAGCTCCGAGAAGACATCACCAACGATGCTGCAACCGTGGAAATATGCCCATGTCTTTGAGAGAAAGAAACTGCTGTTCTTGCAAGAACTCTGGCACTGCGTTTCAACTGAGCCGGGCTCCTGTGATGTGTGTGTGCGTAGATTCCGGCTGTCAGACTTTGATGGGGAAGAGGAGAAACAAATCCCTCCTTGTGCGGGAGAATTCCATTCGTTCTCCCTCTCCCTCCGAGCGCTGCCACACACTCGCTGGCTGCTCTCGCTGGCTGCAGTCAGGCCGGGTCCACAAGCCTCCTCCATTTCCCCAGCCTTTTTCAGTTTGGAGCTTTACCTTAAGGACGCGGTGATGTGCGGCCGGCCGTGATCCTCTCCATTTGTGACCTGCAGTAATTGGGATTGAAATGTGTGAACGCACAGTTCTGAGACAGGCTCACAGAGATCTGTTTCTTTGCTATGAGCATTGCCGCAGAGATGAGACTGGGAAGCAGTCAGACAAACACACACACACACACACACAGCTTGCATCTTTCACCAGCAGATATCATCATACTTCAAGCTCCACCAAGACAGAGCCTACATAGAAATCAAAGGATGTATGCCAGTGAATATTACTGATCAACGGCTCAGTGGAAATGTTTTCCTGTTTGCCACTCTGTTACAGAAAGGCTTCTTAAGAGAAAACAAAATGTTTCTCTGGAGTTCTGCAGATTTTATTACGAGCAATCTTCAGTACACAATAAAAAGTAAACCTTGAAGAGTGCAGTGGAAAGGTATCTTGTGCAATCACCAGAGACTGTATAGAATAGATTCAAATAAGTGAAAATCATTGGCTCTGTTTTTGCATGATACTTCTACATTCAGCGTTTGGGGCTCTTTTTCATACATCTACAATAGTCAAATTGTCTGTGTTGTAGGTTTTTGTTTACACTCAGCTCAAATCCAACCACAGTCTCCTAGGGTCTTAATTTTGACAAATTCATGCATAGTTTAATATTTTACAGCAGCATTGTGAAGTTGTTAGTCACTAATGTTCATGACAAAGGTTGTATGAGAGACCTAACGCCCCCCAACCCCCTGTGGTTTGCTAGAATTATCTCCTCTAATCTGAGGTGAAAGCACAAGAACAGTGGGATGAATGTAGCTTTCTCTTCACCCCAGTTTCCAGAGGCTGAGACATATTGGTAACATAAGGCAACACAGTAAAACAGACTGTCTGCACATTAAAGGTAAAGGCCACCGCAGTGTGGTGATGTGATCTGCACCCCCTGTCTGCAGAACACAGGCTGTGGTGAGATGCTGTGATTGTTTCTGCGTGAAAGGTGTCCGGATAAGGTAGTGAGAACAGGGGGACAGGAGTGACAATCGGTGAGGTCTCTGGGAGACCTCTGCTGTTTTTTTGCACCGGAGGTCTCTACCCACAGTATCTGCGGCTCGTGTTGCAAACGCGGGGCCGAGCACCCCTAGTCACCCCCCTCCCCCTCCCCCACCGCTTCCCCTTAGCAACCCCCCCCCTCCCCCTCCTCCTGCCCGCTGCTGCGCAGAATGCGAGTCTCAGCCGCCTCTTTGAAGCCTGACCGCAGCAGAGGGAGCAGTCGCAGGCGCTCTTTGATTGTGCCGCCCCTGGCCTGCAGCTCTGGCTGTGCAGGGGCATGCCGCGCCTGGCCAGACTTCAGCTCCGCCCAACCCCAACCCCCAACCCCCCACCCCCGCTCCCCCCAGCGACGCCTTCCGCCTCAGATGTGGGCAATCCCCCAGTCTCTCCAGCCCATGCCTGCGGTTTGGTGCGCAGATCCTGATGTGACTCGCTCGCCACCGTGCTTATGTTCCTCCGGCTCCAGCCTGGCTAGCTTCTCTTCCTCCATTTTTTTCATTCTGTTGTTTCTGAACAACCTCCCCCCTCCTCCTTTCAAGTCTGGTAGTTTCCAAGTCCCCCAGTAAGCCCAGGATTGCCTTTTCCCCCAAAATTTCAGCATTAAGACATAATTGTACAAGGCTTTCCTTTAAATTTGGATCTCTTAAGGCTGAAGTAATTGCTGACAGAATGAAGCAGTTTGTTTAAAGACTGTGGCCACATCAGATGTGGCTAACCAACGAGTCCAATCATGTTTGCCTGAACAGAGGTTCACTTCAGTACCTCACATACATCCCTGCTGCATGTTATGCTGTTTGCTTACAGGTATGAATATTAAAGAACGTGACACGTTTCCTTATGTGGCTTTTGTGTCAACATAAGTATTTTTCGGTTAATCTTGATGAATCAATGCAGTTTTATAACTGCAGTTTAATCTGTTAACCTTAAACATTCTGTACAAGTACAACAGGGGTAAAATGTGTTGCTGTGTGACCTCATTTTCACTGGACACTTTTCATTTATGCAACATGAATGTAAGAGAAGTTCTGTATAGTACTAAACAGTAACCAAGCAGCATTGATTAGCACAAATAGGCCCAATTTATGGATCTCAAAACCACGAAAGTCCTCTTGTTTCATGTTTCTTATTTAATTGGAACTCTAATAGAATTCTCTGTAGTCTGATTCCCATGATGAGGTGGGATGTGGGGAAATAAACAGACATAAAAGGCAAAGCACCATCGGAATTAAGACAATAGAGGCATATGTAGGACATACAATCTTAAGTGGTGGCATGTAAAAAAAAAAAACGACTGCTCTCTGCATCTAAGCAATGTGTGCGTTTCTAGCCAGTGAAGCTAGCGAGTTCCCCTTTTACTTGCTAAGACCACAGGGTGAGATAATGGGCCTGTCAGGCTTCTGTGGCAGGGTGTGGTGGGGATGTGCTGAGGGACTTTTGACTGCAGATGTTTATAGGAGTTAATCTACTGCTTTTCATCGGTGTTTGGAGGGATATACTGCACAAAGGGTTTCGCCAGAAAAGTAGACTGATGTTCTGGATATGCGTGCGATAGAGACGCAAAAGCTCGCTAAACCACTTCAGTCACACCGCCAGAATAAACACCTTAGCTACCTGGATCCATTGTTTGGTTGTCCTCTGTTTGACATTAGCTAACTGTCTGCAGCATGTGAAATGCTCAGTTAATGTCGTTTAATGGTATCCACAACCGGACCCCCTGCAGAGGAAAGAAGCTGTGCATCACCATCCAGTCATGAATGTGGCGATCTGAAGGAATCGGCATTATTCATAGGTGGCTATGAAAGTGGATTAATGTTTCACATTCCGGAAGTATGACACATTATTCTCCTAAAATGTTTTGATTATGAAAAATTGGAAATGATAGAACTTCTGCTCTGAGTAGCTAATACATTATATTATTGTCATTTAGCAGACACTCTTATCCAGAGCAACTTACATAGGGTACAGTTTTACATATTATCCAGTTATACAGCAGGATTTTTACCGAGACAGTTCTGGGTTAAGTATCTTGCCCAAGGGTACAGCAGCAGTGCCCCAGCAGGAAATGGAACCGGCAACCTTTTGGTTACAAGCCCTGCTCCTTACACACTATGCTATACTGCTGTCCCAAATAATGATATTTTAAGTTTAGAGGAATATATCAATTGATTTATTAAGTTATCAAATTATTTTTTTGTCATTGCAAACACAGTTATTATACTAAATAGCATAGTATTAGCTAGGTCAAATTAGAAAGCTAGTTTAACTTGTAATGATTACCTAACTTAGGACTGCAGCTAGCAAACAGTCTTGTTTGACCAGTTTAATATTTAAATTCAGGTACACAAACAAATTAATTTTCAAAAGCCCACACTGTGTTTTTGTAGCAGGTCTCATTTTGTGTTATAAGCCTTACTTCAGTACTACACCCTTTAATGTATACATCCCTGTGCAGCATATCCAGTGTAGTCGAACTACTGTTTACCATTGAAGAGAGAAACGGGGTAGAGAGAGAGGGTGTCAGAGAGAGTCAGAGGGAGAAAGGGCAAGGGGGCGGAGTGGGAGTCGGAGAGAGGGCCGGGGGGTGGGGTGGGATCCGGGGGGCAGAGGGTAAGGGGGCAGGTGGGGAGCAGCTCAGCTGGCGGCGCTTTGATTTTTCACTGCGAGGTGAAGGCTGCGATCGGGAGACGCGGGGCCGTGCCAGTTATCTTAACCTCCCACACTTCAAAGGAAGGCCCGCCCGCCCACGCCAGGAGAAGCCTGCCCTTGAAACAGAGGAGTGTTTCATTTCCTGCGTGTCCAGTGGACATTCCTGAGTGCTAACGGGGAGTAGCTCTTGAATCCCGGCGTTTGTGTCGGCGGAGGCTGTGAGGGCCCTGGTCTGGCGCCCCCCGGTCTTCTTCCTCGACAGGAAGCCCGCTGTTTTTCATCTGAGGCCGAAAGGAAAAACCTTCCCAGGAAGAGCCGCTCGGAGCAGGGGCTTTGAAATCCAGGGATGAAAAGGGGGAGAGGAGGTAAATAAAAGCGACAGGGTGCTCGCACCGGCGCGGACGCCCTGTTTTTCCTCGGCCCCGGGGTCAGCCCTCCCAGGGAAAGCTGGCCCCGGCCCGCTCCCTTTCATCCACATGTGGTAGAGCAGTCTGCACTGGGGGGGGGGGGGGGGGCAGGACTCCACAGGGCCTGCTGCTGGCCTTGCAGAGCAGACTCCCAAACGCCTGTGCACGGCGGGTGCGCTTCAGTGAATCCGTGCAGACTCATTGCTTAATTACACCAACGTAGCGCTGCATTGTGAGGACGGTTTAATAGCGCACGGTCAAAGCCACAGTCTTCGCATTTGACTTTGATAAAGTATTAAAGTATTCCATTTCATTTCCAGTGCGTTAAAAGAATGCGGCTTAGCTCATTAATTGAAGCCAACTCTATGCTGCATTCAGTGCAGACGGGATCATTAAGGCAGTTCATGGTCCATTTTTTTAAACTCACCAAAACTTTTTTTTTAGCCTCAAGTAAGATTTTATTTTGGGCATTTCTGCCATCACATGTAGGCATGAGGTCAACTTTTGAAATTTTATCATGGATTAGTAACTCTTCCAATACATCTGCTTCTCAGAAATATTCATTATGGTCAATGTATAGCTAGATGCTGAGGATATACATTTGTATGGAGGGAGACTGCTGCTGGGGTGTACTAAACAGCAGTGTTGGTGCGCTTTTGAACCCTCTTTGTGCCTCTGTGACCCACTCTGAGACGCCTGCTGTAGAATCCTTAAACACAATTCCACACCTCTTCTGGTCCTTCTCACACTGGTTTCATCCATAAACCAGACACTGAAGTATGAATGAGAAAATAGGCCTTTGGTTTCATATGATGGGACCTGAGGTGTTGTCCACCTTTGGGCCAGTTATTCTTGCCCCATATTTTGCAGAGATTAAGGCCAGAGGATCTTTGTGACTACAGGTATAATATTTGACGGTGAATGATTGTGAGCACATTCTGTCTGATATTGTGTTGCCCCATATAGTATGCACTATATGTGAGGGAGATTTCAATCGTTTGAAATCTGTAGTTGCAAAACCTAATGATCCCTAATTCACTGTAATTGTCGGGACAGGGGAATGTTATTTAGAGAAGACTTGCATGACCTCAGGAGTCTGTATTTTACAGTATGTCCGATTTTGGCCATTAATGTTGCTGTGGTTCTGTCTCTTGTAGGAGGGAAACGAAACACGTTCTCCACATGCAAAGCGAAGTCAGCAGCTATGGGCCCCCTTTTGAAGATGGAAGCCTGTTAAATTCTACAGCCATCAACCTCCCCCCACCCCTCATTCTCCTCTCCATTGAGGGACTCCAGTTTTCCAGTTCCTCACATCTACAGCCCCCTGCTTCAGACACGGCGAACTGTGAAGGCAGTCACACCTGTAAAAGACGCTCATGTGAACACCGCACTCAAAAAATAAAATAAATCGATAGTTCTCGGTTTTCCTTAGGCCATCAGTCACCGGCCCGCTTGAGCACATTCCACGCACCTGTTTCTGCGTTATTTCTGGCACCTCAGTTCTTTTGTTCTGTCCACACCCCCCCCCCCCCCCACCCCCCACTTCGTTGTTCAAAACCACATCCAGGGAGTTGTGCCCATTTGTATTCCTGACACACGGAAATAGTAAGGGATCACATTGTTGTCAAGGAAATGTCTGCTTAAAAGTGTTTTCGAAAAGGCACGGCGGCGCAAAAATGTTCAGCGTTTGTTAGCTTTCATTTTGGGGAAACTTTTATTTTGAATGCTTTTTATATTTTAAACTGTTTTTTTTTCTTGATGTACATGTTGTGGTGGTTCTTAATTTTAATTTCAAGTTTTATTTTTATATATATATATGAAACTGAAATAAGCTTTGGAGACAGGGAAAACATTTTTTGTCTTTTCCTGTTGAAGCGTCTTGTAGAAATGAGAAAAAATAAAAAGGCTTCTTTTGATAACTATTTGTAACAAATAGTGACCTCTCAGTCTTTGTCAGATGTACAATAGATCTCAATATGTGTACTTTATAAAACAATGTCAGGACATGTCAGTTACACTTTTCTTGATATTTTTACAAACAATATAAGGACAAAGTCACAAGAGTAGGTGCTCTGAAGCCTATATTTTCTTGTTCTAAATGGACAAATGGAAAAAATATATATATATTTATCACAGCACTTGGCGGTCTTTCTTTAATTGCAACGTAATTGTCTTCTGTTTTGGTAGCTAATAGTGTGGTCTTATGCCATTTCAATTCCATGAAAGCATTTCTGTAATTCATTGATTTTTTTTTTAGCATTAACAGACACGTTTTCTTTTATTTTATGTTAAATTACTGTCAACTTGGTAGAGCACTTTGCTTCCAAGTGGCTACATTTTCAATGTGTTTAAACATGTTTTTTTACAAAAATAAAAAGGCAGCATTGACTGATTTTTGAGTTTGAATTTGAGTTTGTAACTCTGTGATATTGAAAGTCTGTGTCACATTTACTGGATGAGTACATTTTGATTCACCAGCACTTAGCAACAACAATGTATACACAAAGTCATGTACAAAGCAGACACTTACTTTCCTAAAAAAAAAAAACCTGAATACAAGTCTATACATTGTGCCATAGTGTATTTTATTGTACTGTATATCGCAGACTTCAAATGAACTAGCAGCCTACAAACAGGGTTAAGGGAAGATTGAGAGGTGTTTTTGTGGCACTAAATGCAATGCATTTTGTATGGAAAGGGTGGGACCTTTAATGAAAATAGAAGTAGTGTGGCATTCATCTTTCACCACTGGTCTACCTCAGATAATGCTAGCAACCATCAGACAGCATGAAACAATAACCTTACCTCTTTCTACTTTTCATCTGGATCAAAAACACACCTGATGCTGAATTAAGGTCAGGTCATGAATTGTATTTGTGTTTATCTTATAAATTGACTAATTAAAGACACCACACTTTTTCTCATTCACATAACATTTAAAAAATAACACCAGAAACAAGCAATAGATTTAAAGTTCTGTTTTGTTTCATCTTGAGATCAGTCACAGCTGAATGGGATAATGAAGAGGTGGAAAGCAGTCTGTCAATAACAAAGGATCTGAGTGAATAATAGGGATTACAGGACAAAAGGGCTGTCGAAGACACAGGATTGGAACAGTGGATACTGGTAAACAAGAACTGAGGCGGCAAGATCCAAGAAAGAGCCAGTCAGAAGGGGCAGGGCCACAGACTGCCTCCATAGGAGTGATGGGAGAAAGTATGTGCAGCACAGAGCCTTGGGGAACACTAGAAGAGAGGGTAACTGGCACAGAGAAACTATGCAGGAGACCTAGTGCATTCACTTAAGGTAAGAAGAGAACCAGTCAGGAGCGGTGTGAGATAGACCACTCCCACCTAAGTGTAAGTTGAAAACAAAATGCACTGATCAAGCTTAAAAACTAAAGATAACTCCCTCAACAACTGATACACTGCAACATCTATCTGTAAGAAACACTACATGTACTGTATTACAAGGATGCAGTAAACATGTTGCAATGTTCAAAATGAGTTCATGCTCACGTCTCATTTTTTGATCAACTCAAGTTAAGTGCTTTACTTTAGAGCAATACATTGAATACAATAGTCATGATAATTCATTTTTGCCCACTATTTTTTACATTGTCATTACATGTAATGGTAAAACCTCAGTTACTGACGGACCAAAAATTTTTAAGTAATCTTATTTTTTGCTGGATTTTTTTGCAAGGATTCTTTGTGGCCATCTACCAAAAGCCTACACCTGCTGACAATTCTACTCTCAGCGGTCAACACTGTTGTACTGTTATACAACCACTCATTCCCCTGGCAATTCCTAGCCGGCCTTCAAAGAGAATAAATTATTGCATACTTACGAGCTCACCACATACAAACTCCAGAACACTGACCTTAACAGAGTTTCTTCCACAGCCTCCTAAAACTTATCCTTCTCTTCCACACACTGTGATCCCAGCTGATGATATAACGATAGAACTCTTTCCAGGGTATACTGTATTTATGGATGCGGAGTTTCATTTATCAAGTGGAAGCAGCTGATGAAAGAAGATTCAAATTCAGCTGGATAATGTGGGTATATTGAATTCATCAATCTTACCTTTCTTTCCAAAAACATTCAACGTATTCTGTTGTACTTCCCAGCTGTGGTCATGTTTTTTTAATGTTTAATGTGTAATGTGACCCTCAACTATTCAGGAGGGTCCAATCAAATCAAACAGTGTGGTAGTGCACAACACGTGGGGTCAAATGCAAAGAGCACAGATGTACTGTATTCTCTCCTACAGATGCTTTTCCTGCTGTATAACTGAGATGACAACATTCTCTGAAGTCTCCAAACAGGAGCAGGAATAGAAGAGAAATATCTGCAGTTGTCTCGGGGGAGATAGTTACATGTAACCATGTACACCAAATTCTAATTCTAATTCACTGTACTTTACAATTGCACATACCCTATATTTTGACTCATTCTTAAGTTATGGATCAATACACTACAGAAACCACCTCAGCAGCTACCCGTCCATTATTTGTGGTACTACGGCGCCCTCACGTGGAAAATGAGCAAACTACATTTACTAAGGCTAACATCCTTTTTCTTTCCTCTTAACCGTTATTGTGTGCTTAGCATAAGGCTATGGAAAAAATAACTGTGTAGGCTACTCATTCCTGTTACCACGCATCCCCAGATAATGAAGAAATGCTTCCTCCTTTGTATGCAAGTAGCATACTATAACAGCTTCACACATCTGGAATGCAGCCTAAACCTAACCAAATTTTCCCCTTTAATTCCAGAACACATTCTCTAATAATGCAATACGCACTCAGAAGGAGCATTGGAATGTATTAGGAAAGGCAGATACCAACAGTCCTGGAACTGAATTATGTTTTCTTCAGCCACAGTGTCTTTAAATTGATAGATTTGGTGTTGGTCTGCTTACGAGCACTCTCAACAGACACGCATAGCTGACATGCATGCTTATTAAGTATAGCAGAGGCCCCTTATTAAAATATAACGTGCGTAAATTTTGCCTTTGCGCGGTCAGGTTTTGATTCACGTGAGATCTAGACGTCCTTTATTGCGCACTGCTGTGCTGGTTATGTGCAGACATTTGTCATTAAATCGTAGACATGATATATTCGCTCTGCCATTTTTATTAGCCGATCTATACTTAACGTCGTTAAATCCGCGCAGCACCACGCCCTAAAAATGACATATTTTGAACAGAATCAGCACAGAATCTGTGCCTTCTGATTCCAAATCCCTTTGTTCTAACATTTATGGCGTGTTACCTTTTGCTTGTTGTAATTCATACTCTTAGGCTACTCCCTTTCCACTGCAAGGCTGAAACCAGGCTGCTGGCCCATTTACGATTCCTTTTGACTTTGCAGTATATTTTTATCTAGGCAAGCAAGAACCAATCGCGAGTTCTGGTGCTGGCCCCGCTACAAGCAGGCCAGGGGCGGAGTTACAGAATTGCGTAATGACGTTGCTTCAGTCAGCGGCAAAGCTGTGGGGAAGAAGGAAACCAGAAAGAAGCAGAGGACAATGGCTGCATACGCCGACTTTACCAGAGAGAAAACGCATTGGTCTGCGTACGAGGTCCAGGTGCTTCTGACTCTGTGGGCAGATTCAAGTATCCAGCAAGAGCTAGAATCAACAGTCAGAAACGAGAGAGTTTACAGTCGGATCACCACAGAATTGGCCGCAGTTGGCATCCACCGTAGTATTAAGCAGTGCCGAGAAAAAATAAAAAAACTCAAACAACAATACAAAAAGTTGAAAGACCACAACAAGAAAAGCGATGCCGAGTGGTATGTCACTATGGATTCGGTGCTTGGACACAGACAGGGATCCAACTTTGCGTGTGACGTCACGTATTACGGCTCAGACACTGCCATGGAAAACAAAGATGCGCTTGCCAGCACGACCGACTTTGGTCCAGACAGCGCTCTGCTCGACACTGTTTCGTCTGTGGAAAATGGGTACAAGACAACCATGCAGCAGGCAGTGAGAAGATGGAATAGTCAACGGCGGCGTATTTTGTTCAAAGCTAAGCAGGCTGCTCTGCGCAGGCGTGCACTACACGGAAGAAATGGTCCAGCAGCATCACACACTACACGTTGGGAGAGGCAGGCGAGGAGGGAACCCCATACACGACAAGAGAGTGATGTGGATGTAGGAACACTTAAACACCAATGTCCTGCAACAGGTCAGTAATGTAAGAAGGTGCCTTAGTAAGTACTGTTGACCAGGTCTTTAGTCTAGCAAGTCGGCAGATACGCTGCCATGGTCAGTTGGGGTAAAGTTGGGGAAATGTAGCATTTTATCTGGATATACTCAAACATTCAGGGCCTTGTGCCATGATAAACAAGTAAGTGCCACGTTTACCTGGCAAAGAAAGTGATTTCTTGGGTTACGGACACATGGTAGTCGCAATGCCTGGTGGCAAAATTGCGAACTTGGACATTATCACTTTGGTGGTAGGTATCTTGTTGCTAGTCTCCATAATTTTGTCCGAATAAAAAAAATGTCATTTTATACAGTATTGGGACACTGGAATAGAGGAATTGTTTTCTGATTTCTTTCAAGAAGAATATTGATATTGCCGAATGCACATTTTTGGTTCCAGCTGTGGGTTAAATGCTTATATTTATCAGTAGTAGTAGTCCTTTCCCTCCTACAGGTAACAAGAAATCCAAAAATGCAACTTGTGAGTTTCTTGTAAATTTTGTTTCAGAAACACATGAAGAAGACACAACAGAGAGACACTGTATGATAAAAACTGAGACAGAGGAGTGTGTTGTCAGCCCACAGAAGACTGATGTAGCTCCCTTAACTTCAGCGCCTATTCCCATGCTGTATGAGGAAGGCCAGGCTCACAGCACTACACAAGACTCCACAGCAGTCACTGTGCAGCACGCCTTCCTGACAACTCAGCGAGAACAGTGTCGCCTGATGACTGAAAATAACGGTATCCAGCGGACGCTTGTCCGGGCGGTATCCCGCAACAACAGGTGCATTAGCGACCTGGCAAAGAGCATCAGGGCTCAGACTGCTGTCGCTGCCAGTGTCCAGGACAGGATTGTACAGTTATTGGAGAGGCAGGAATGGACCAATCAGCTGCTCACTATGAAGGTGATGGGCGTCTCGTCTACACCGTCAGAACGCCCACAGGAGGCAAGAGGAGAGTCTGCCCGGCCCAGCACTGTACCCCAGTCTGTGTGTTCAGACCATTTCTCTGGCAAGGAGGCCACTGAACTCTCTCCTACTTCTGCAACCTCAGATCAGTAACACACATATTTATTGCCAGCAAATTGCTAAATTACTTTCTTTTCATTGTAGCCCCTCCCTTTACAGTATTGGGTTTGTATGCATTCCTTTAATTTCAAATTCTGCATGGCACATTACCTCATCCAAGTGCCCGGGATCCTGTTTACTACCAGCATTGTTAGGAAAGAGAAGTTGTTTCTGAAAAGGGGGAAAGTGGATCAGGATGACTGTATTTATGTTCATCACACTTGCTGGCAATTATGGGAAAGGCTCTTTCCTAACAAGACCTAACAGGTTATTTGTTTTTGTGTTTTTGGGCAAAGAGAATGGATTGAAATGTTGATCTGGGTCCTTGTTGGTAAATTATAAATTAAAACTTTAGCCATGCAGTGAACAAAATAATAATAAATGAAAAGGCACATCACAACGATACACTACTGACACTGAGTGGACCTATGTTTTGATGTTTTGTAGCATTAACTGTAGATATAAAGGAATTGCCAATTGAAAACTACATGTTGTGAAATATCAAAAATGAACAACAGTGGGTAAAAAGTGCAAAATGTGATTTGTTCTTGGTTTAGTATTTTTCTTGAAAAACGTATCCCACAAGGTGCCATTGTTATTCAGTCACAATTGAATCACAGAGCAATATTATTGTCATGGAACGTTCTTTAAAATTATGGTATACTGAGATAATGGGAGGCTTGATTCTCTGGGGAAAATCAGTATGTGTACATATACTAATGAATAAACCTATACATTTTCAAGTTGTAGTCTAGTTTTTTAAAACCACATAAACTCAGCCCTACAACATGTATGCAAATGTACAAACCCCTATATTATTAATTTTTGAAATACTGTATGTAACCATTTCAATGTGAAATAATGTAAAATGTAAAAATCATTTATTTATGTAACTTTGGCTGTGTACAATGTATGTGCCATGTTCTTTATAGCTGTTGGAACAAAGATGAAACATGCTTCCCATACTTTCTCTTTGTATGACAGAGTATTAAACCAAAACTGGGGGGCAGTGCAGTACAATGGCAAGGGGCTGGGCTTGTAACCCAAAGACTGCCAGGTTGATTTCCAGGTGGAAGACTGCTGTAGTACCCTTGGGCAAGGTATTTAACCTGAATTGCCTCAGTAAACATCCAGCAGTATAAATGTTTTATATATGAAAATTGTAAGCTGTGTCACTTGCTCTGAGTAAGAGGGTGTATTGGACCTGGTTATTAATATGGTTTCAAACTGTTGTGAATTGTGTGAAAAAATTGAATCTTCCTGTTTTTAAAATTGTTTTCTTCTTTACATTATATTTAAAGGACTATGCAAACCAGTGAGTCTGTGTACATCCACACAAGTACAGATATCCATTATATACTCTAAAGTATTCCTCTTGATGAATTCTTTAAAACTGTAAAACACTGGATTTTGAAAATATGTAAACTGTTTCTCATGAATGCTGCAGCTGAGCTTTGTTAATTTATAACTTCAAAATTAATCAGATCTTTTGTGTCAACATCCCACTAGAAGCCAGAGACTTTTGTTAAACAACTGTATTTACTATTGCATGTGTCTCATGACTTTGTTGTCTGTTTATAAGATTAGTGCTGTATAGGTTTGGATGTGCCCTGCTAACCTGTAATGTGGTGAATGGCACATTAACATGGGTTCCAATTGTATAATGTAGTTTCTCTTTTCTTACAGGGATGGCAGCCTATAAACTGCATTGTATGCCTGGAACCCATGTTAATGCGGGAAAAAAATGGTGAGCATACAATCTAGAAAACCATTTTATTCATGCTGGAATTATGGTGCCAACAGTTTTTGCATACCATCAGCATGGCTTCATTAACCTTCCTTACTCAGTGACTGTCTGAAAATGAATCCTGAGACGCAATAGTAGATGTCATTGCTGTTGGGTCGCTTGCTGCGAAATTTTCCATATTGGTACTCCGTGAACATTACCTGACGGAGCATTTTTTTTTCTTGCGACCCAGTAATGAGAGGAAGGCGATCCGCAAGAGGGGTAGAGAAACTGCACTAAATCACAGTTGCAGTTCACGTCACGCGTATCTGCTCCAAAACCTGATAAAACCGTGACTTTACATTGCGGAGTGAGAGAAAGGCTGGCGTGAAACAAAGTTAAACAACACACATGGAGCGTCGTGTTGCGCTGTTGGGTACTAAAAAAAAGAAAGAGTCGATAAACCGATCTTCACTTTTAACGCATACCAAACAAACGGACACCTGTTAATGCAAACCGCAGACGTAGCCTATGTGGCTGCAAGCACGAGAAGAACTGAGTGGACTGCACAACTGCTGATGCTGGGTACAAAGAAACCAGGGATTTCGCAAACTGAATGCTGAATTCCAGTTACAGGACAGCTTGCATGTGCATGTACATGTGTTGTGCATATGTCTGTTACTTACGGCAAAACTGTAGATCCCACACATTGTCTTATCTGCAACTTCAAAAAGGCTTAAAATAGGAATGCAAGAAATTGTGGACCTAGGTTGTAGGTATCCAGGATACTGGAGAGATTTCCCCCCTCATCCTCTGAAACATAGCAGAACTTCAAAGCATCATCTTATAGTTTTGGATTATTGATATATCCATTCTTTATAAAAGCTCGGAGGTCAGGATTCCTCGGGTTCGGTAAGAGAAGAGATAAGTACAAGACAACCAGCTATGTCGCTACCTTATCATGTAGGCTAGTATATTTTTGCAGCCAATTCATATTATTATTATTGTTGTAATGGAGATCCTGTCACATTTTAAATTAACAGTACTGTCGGCTCTGCTTTTCCATGGGCTGATTTCCCCACTTGACGTTTTGGGGGAAAAAAAAAAAACTTTGCCGCCCTGGGCGGAGTTACCGCACAGTGCAATGACGCTATGGTAAAGCAATGGTGCCTGGGAAGTCAAAGCTTATTGCATCAAGGAACACTAAAAAATAGCTAGCTAGCTAAATAGCCTACACGAAAGAAAGAAAACTGCTAGTTATAAGCAATCACAACAACAACAAAAAAGAATCTAGAGATGGATTCTTTAAAGGTTTACGACGGCGTGCAGCCTTGGACTCCCGAGGAGATCCAAGCAATGCTGTCCATTTGGGCGGATTCCACCGTCCAAAAAGAGCTCGAATCGTCTGTGCGGAACGAAAAGGTATTTTTGCGGATCTCCTCCGAACTGGCTGCGGTGGGATTTCTTCGCAGTGCAAAGCAGTGCCGTGAAAAAGTAAAGAAACTAAAACAAGAATACAGGAAACTCAAAGAACACAACAGTCGAGGCGGTCCGGACCGAAAAGGGGGGAAATGGTTTAATATTATGGATTCCGTACTGGGCAATGCTAGACCTGCAACATCGGGGGGTGGCGTGTTGAACTCCGCTATGTCGATTCTGGAGGCCATGTCGTCTCCGTCTCCAACCTCGGGTAACTGTACTAACGGTTTGATAAATTTATTTCCATTAACATATTACTAGCTAGCTGTCGATGTAGTGCTACTAAAAAGTCTGTTTTGGCTAGTTGGTTATTGATGCTAGGTAGGTAGCTAGTGAGCTGCTTGCTTTGACTTGGGTTTGCTGGCTTGTAGCCAGCTAATAATTACTCGTTATTTTGGCACAAGTAAAGGCTGTCTAGCTGACATTAGCTAGCAGTTTACAGTCACTAGGTTGCTACAGTTAAGCTTGCTAGCAGGCTACGTCCCCTCTGAAAACAACTGTGAAGTAACTACTTAGATAGCTAAGTTGTCTTCTTAGCATGTGTGCTGCCTATTAGCTAGGATAGAAGGTAAATAGCTTGACATTTTTCTTTACTAGATCGATTGCTAGCTGGCTAGATTTATTTGCTGCTGCCCTTATTATAAAACCGATCTGTTCACATCAGAAACATAACATGAAGTAGCCACGTTGATAGTTGATACTGATAGTGTTGCTTTTATTGGAGACCACTTTGCTAGCCAAATGTTCCCAAGTGAAAGCAACACAAGTGTTCTCCAGTAAAGTTTTTTTTTTTAATTTCTCCTTGTAAATTGAAGGCAGTAACTACGGAATGGATGAAGTGTTGATTGTCTCATATGGATTTCCCTTGTTTGAAACGTATACACATCTTGTTTTAGAGGATTCAGCGTTGACTTGTGACGAACCCATAGTAGAAGTCCAAATCCTTAGTGAAGAACAACAGCCAGTCATGCAAGCAGCACCCGAAGTAAGGCCCCGTTCGCCTCCACCAATCATCACAAGGCCCCACCAAGGTAAGCGCAGGTTGTTCTTAATGACTGATTGTGTTTTGATCATGTCTGCTCCATGTAGGGATGGCCATCGAGAACCTGAACTAAATTGGTACCCGTTCCTGACTGGTCAGTACCGAAATATCGATAAGCTCCTGGACAAACGGTGCTGGTATCGGTATTTATGTAACGTTTATTCATTCTAACATAGCTGGCATTTTCAAATGGCTGGTGCTAGATTGGATCAGCGGGAGGGACGGGACGGGAGGGACCATAGGTATGGGAGGGACGCTCTGCTCCGTGTGACGAAAGCGTTCGCATGCCTCTGATTGGCTAACCCTAACCATAACCGTTTCGAATTCCGAGCGTTATTCTGTGCTCTACAGTCATGGCTGATAGGGTAAAACGTTCAAAAGTGTGGGCTCACTTTACTAAATTGAATAAAAATGCAGCTAAATGCAATATATGTAAAAAGGTAGCTGCGTGTAAAGGGGGTAACACCAGCAACCTCATGAAACACTTAAGAATACGACATTCTATAAATCTGAAGCAGTGCAGCGTGTTTGACTGCTTTAGCAATGCGGCTTCTGCACCTACGTCCTCAGCGGAGCCTCCCAGCTCCGATGATGATGGGATTTGCCAAACTAAAAATGGGACTCTCTCGACCTCGTCAAGTCAAGGTAACACTCGTTATCGTTATAAAAAATAAGTCTGTAGTTCTTAATTAGTGGTGGGCAGTTAGATTTGTTTTAGTGAACCGATTCTTTCGAATAGTTTGAGAAACGGAACCTGGTTTTGAGTTTTGATTCATTTGAACTTCCGGTACGTTTCCTCACTCGTTTCTTCAGCTTACAACACTCGCTGAAGCTTTACCTTGAATGCAAAAGGCCGTGTACAAATCTGATGTTAATGAAAAAAAAAATACTCAAGCACTACCACCGTTTTTTCAATTTCATACGTTTCAAAATGGTAAAATAAATCAATGTATCGATAAACGTGTATAGCCTAAAACACGTCAATTTAACATCATACAATTACGTGCATGTCCTTAAAAATCTTTTTGTTTTACTCATTTGGACAGTGCTATTGTTTAATTGTCGAGCTGTCCGAGGTCGAACTCCGGCTTTTGCACTCAGGTTTTCGAACTCGATCTTCCTGGCTACTGAGCTGCAGAAGGTTGATGGTCGAGACACTACAGCGGTGTAACTAAATCCAGATCCTTTTGTTTACAATACAAAGATTAAAAATAATTATTTCACTGGGGTAAATTTAGTAAGATAATTAGTCTATTTTCTTAAGAGGCGGACGTTACTGCGACCTATTTTTTGGGCGCATTAGTCCACACGTTCTTGCTCTTTGTGGATTGTTATTAGCCTATTGCTGCGCGCACTGCGTAGTGATACCAGAGGTTCCCGACGGATTGCATGCAGTTGACCGGGAGCAGCTGAATTGGAAAAAAAAAGAACGACTCGGTTGTGCTTGTGAACCGGTACGAACGACTCACTAAAAAGAGTCGTTCAAAAAGAACGGCTCGTTCGCGAACCGCACACCACTATTATTAACTCGGGACATAGTTAGCATCGGTTTTAAGCACTTCTAATTTATGTTCCTAAATAATTCCATAGATAACCATCAGTCAAGCAGCACCCACAGCTTCGTCAGTAGATAGCAGAAACCAGACTCCCAAGTCCAACCCATTCTCCATCGCTAGATGAGGGAAAATGACACGGGGAAAAAACAGCAGAATGTCACAGGGCTGTTGCCAAGTTTATTGTGAAAGATTTACAGCCCTTCACTACAGTGGAGTCAAGTTGGTTTAGGTATGCTTGGTAGCCAACAGCATAAATCGCTAACTGCTAGGTAGCCTAAGTTTGAGCTTAGTGTGAGCTGTCCTGACAACCAGAGATGAATAATTTTGTATTGCTTATGGTTGTTAATATTTTCAACTCCAGAAACAATTAAACTTATTTCTGTAAAAAAGTAATAATAAAATAACTGTTGAATCTTTTAACATCTTTAAATGTCATGTCTTTATTTTTGCACCAAATTATGGAGAGTAGTATCAATAAGAGTACCGATAAGTATCGGTATCGTTAAGCAGCAGTATTGATATTGGTGTCAATAAAATCCTAACGATACCCATCCCTAGCTCCATGTTCATATGAGTACCAGCAAACTGTCCCAATTTACTTCGATGGAGAAGCAGTGTTAGGAAGCCAGTAAAGAGTGACACTACTATAGGTGAAGAAATGGGTCTGAAATTGGCATCAGGCTGCATGCCAAATGCTGTTAAACTGTTAAATGCTGTTGATGGTTGACTGGATACTTAGTTTTTAAGAAAGTGGTGTACATAGTTTGCTCACGTGTGCTTAGTAACATTAAAAGTTGCCTCACTAGCCAGTGAAAAACATTGAAAATGCTTTGCAGTCAAAGACTTGCAGTTAGTAAAAGCAACTGTACAGTAGGCCTACTCCAAACTCTGGAAGAGTGTACATGAATAAATATATCTTTTTTTCAGCAGTCAAAAGGAAAAGAGCCTCATGCTCAAGCGACGAATGGAAGAAAATAATTCTGGAGTCAGATGAGCAGTACGTGGGAGTGCTCCACAAAATGCTGGAGAGCGAAACACAGCACAGGAAAGATGAGCTGCTGCTCAAGAGGGAGGAGATCCAGCTCAAGAGGGCGGACGCGCAGCAGACGAGGGACGAGGCCAGCACCTCCGCGGCCATCCAGGGACAGCTAGTCAGTGTTCTGGGGCAGATAGCCGAGCTGTTCAGAGCCAAGCAGGCGGCGCTGCACGCGCGCGTGTCGCAGGGGAGGGGCGGCCCGTCCTCCGCAGCCTTACAGGCTGCTCCCCTGGAGAGGGAGACCAGGAGGGAGCGGCAGCAGGGTGACGTGGATATGGCGGCAAGTCAACACCCGGCTCCTGCAGCAGGTCAGTGATTCCAGAAAGGTAGCCTCGCTACTCTAACAAGAGTTGCCGACTCTTCAGTCCTAAATGTCCTTAATTTATCATTGCGGAAATATCACTTTAAGCATTACATTACAGGCATTTAGCAGATACTCTTATCCAGAGTGACCTACATCAATTGCAATGTTATTCATTTATACAGCTGGTTATTTACTGAGGCAATTGTGGGTTAAGTAGCCCAGTAGCAGTGCACCTGTGGGGAATTGAACCAGCAACCTTTTGGTTACGAGTCCTATGCCTTACCTGCTATGCTACACTGCTGCCCAAAGAGCTGATCCTCTTTAATGGGCAAGAAAAATTACAAAATGAATGTACAGATTATTATTTTACATTTTTTGTTTCAGGATCCCATGAAGGGGCTATCAGAGAGACGCAACACATAATAAAAACCGAGTCAGAGGAGTCTGTTGTTGGCCAACAGAGGACTGATACAGTGCCTTTGCATTTGGAACCCATCCCCATGCCGTATGAGGAAGGCCAAGCTCACAGTACTACACAGGACGCTGCAGCGGTCACCATACAGCAAGACCTCCTGGCTGCCCAGCAAGAGCAGTGTCGCCTGATGGCGGAAAACAACCGCATCCAGCGGACGCTTGTTCGGGCGGTATCCCGCAGCAACAGGTGCATGAGCGACCTGGCAAAGAGCATCAGGGCTCAGACTGCTGTCGCTGCCAGTGTCCAGGACAGGATTGTACAGTTATTGGAGAGGCAGGAATGGACCAATCAGCTGCTCACTATGAAGGTGATGGGCGTCTCGTCTGCACCATCAGACCACCCACAGGAGGCGAGGGGAGAGGCTGCCCGGCCCAGCACTGCACCCCAGTCTGTGTGTTTGGGCAGGGCCTCCGGCAAGGAGGCCACGGAACTCTCCTCTACTTCTGCAGCCTCAGATCAGTAACACACATTTGTTGCTAGCAAATTGCTACTTCATTTTTAATTCCCATTTACTGTACTCCTTTTGCATACATTCCTCTAATATCATTTTATGTTTAAATTAGTTAGTTTTGGTAGGGAAGATAAGTTGTTTCGTAAAAGTGGAACGAGATGTAAGATATCAGGGGTGCCACATCTGCAACCCTCCAGTTCTTCATGTGTGCCCCCTGATGTGAGAGTGAAAGAAAAAAGATTACATCTGTTATGAATTACACCAATGCTGTAATTAAAAATGTCATTGTCTTGCAAAGTATGTACACTTGTTATAGTGTACACAAACTTGAGGGCTCTTTGGCAAGCAGTTTATGGCTGTGATTTCCCCACAAGCCTAAAACAACTAAGTAGCCATTGGTAGATGGCTAAGAAGCCATCACCTTCTTTTAATGTCCTCTTGTGTAACATTAAGATTTTATAAACATATTAACACAGATAACATTTTGGCAGTTCTCAGTGCAATTAATTAATTGGATATAAAACACTGAAAAATGTTGTATTGCAGTACTTTGACAATGACAGGCTCATTCTCAAGACTGTTAGTACTACATTATAGTACACCCCAGTACTATAATGAAGACCCTCACACTTTCCCAGCCTCTGTAAGAAGCCCCCCCCCCCCAGTTATTGGTTTCTTATTACTCAACTTCTTGTTATCTGGTTTGCAGAATGCTGCTTGGTATTCAAAGGTACACACTGTTTAAAAGGTGGTATTAAATTTTGCAGCCATTAAATGATTTGATAAAATAGTCTGTTTCATAAGTGCTCACTACAGCTACTCGCTACAAGCCAGCTACTTGTATCTAAGCAATGATACATGGCAACAGTAGCTGCTACTAGATTTCTTTTTAATCTTGTATCTTGTCTTGCTACATGTATCTTGGAAGCAGAGGTCCTGTATTTAGTACAGGTTGTTTGGTATTCAGCTAGCAGTCCTTATTTTTTATGTAGGTTAAAGTTAAATGTTATCTGATTTACATTTGGCAAATTATCTATGTTTTAGATGGTCAGTGCCAAGGTTCCATCTGTTAGCCCAGATAGTTTGGAGTTGACTGTATTTGGGGGGAAAAAGAATCAATTTAAATGTTGACGTGGTTTCTATAAATTCTAAAATAAAACCCATGCAGCCAGCAGATTAATTGTTCTTCACATTTGTGTACTACAAGAATAAGCTAATAAAATGGAATGGACCGGTGGTTTTATATATGGTTTGTTCCTAACTTGGTAAGGTTTATATGGAACTCTTGATGATGTGATAATTTTATAATATAAGAGACAAACAGATCAAAATGGTTCATAGTTGTGAAAGTACAGCAGCATATTCTAAAGGGCACAGCAGATAATGATTACATTTAGTCACACAGCAATATTACTGACACAGAATGTTGTCCCTCCTACAGATGGTGTTAAACTGACATCATAGAGGGTTCATTGAGAATAATCTGTCCACATAAACCTATTCGTCTTCAGACAAGTTTCAGTATTTTAGTAGTTTAAGTAATAAACGCATAGTCTTTGTACATTTAGGTGTTTCCTATGTTTTGAAATATGTAGCCATTTCAATTTGAAATCATCTGTTTCTGTAACTGCTGTTACAACTACTGTATAATCTGTGTATAGTGAGAAGTATAGTGGATTTTTTTAATTTTAATACTTTTTTCTTGCTCTTTCCTTTCATTGCATTATGTGTGAACTTGAAATGAGCCTATGTTAATTCTCACAATTACACACTGTAAGAGAATGGAGAATGAAATGTCAGAAGAAACAGGACCGGCTGCACTCTGCCAGGGAATGAAAACTGCAACCTTTCTACAGGATACAACAGGTTTCTTCACAGTGTCCCACTTCCACCCACCCTCATTACAGATATAAAGGCCTTTTTGGACCTTAGCCGTGATGTGTCACTAGGGCTCAGCGTGGAGTCACACAGACCGTGTACGGACATGGGGCCAGCGTTAGGCCGAATCTTCCGTGCATGGGTGGCGGTGGGAGACCCTCTGGGAGTCTGAAGGTGAATGCTTGCATCAGGGTGGAGAACATCAAGAAGAGCTCCATCTTGGCCAGCTGCTCGCCCATGCAGACCCTACGACCTGTAAACACACAAAGGATATGAGCCCGATTTCTCTGTGCACTTCAGTGTATTCACCTCCCGATATGCAAAAAATGACTACAAATCTGGTTTATTCATTCATGTGAAATAGTCATTTGTCAAATGTATGGTCATTGGAAACTGGAAAATGTTACCTATGCCAAACGGAATAAAGCATTCTCTTCTTAGAAGTTGTCCGTTCTTGTCCAGGAATCTGCAGGGATTGAAAATGTCTGGGTTGTCCCACACTGTGGGGTCTCGGTGGACTGACCAGAGATTGGGAAGAATCACTGTGCCTTTCGGTATGGTGTAGTTGCGGAACACTAACAACACACAGATTTTGTAGTTAAAATTAGCGTGTGTCCTATTTGAATTAGCAACTTCCAATCAACACAAGTAAACTGTGTTCAGTACAGATGTCATTTACAGACACTGACAAAAATTCACAATCTCGGAGGCATCTTGACACCTCTCACCTGTAGTGTTATTTTGCCTCTTGCACACCTGTACCCTTTACGCTGTCACAGGAGCAGTTGCATGTCCTCACCTGTAGTCTGTGAAGCCATGTGGGGTATGGCCAAAGGGACCACCACTGTCATTCTCTGTACCTCCATGATGGTGGCCTCTGTGAAGGGCAGTCTAGCCTTGTCTGTCAGTGATGGGACCCTGTCTGGCCCTATCACCGAATCAATCTCCACTTGAACCTTCTCTGTAAACAGCAAAAAGGCCACATCAAAATACAAATAAAGAATCCAAACCATGCAGTTAGCTACAATGTGCACTGCTTCTTTGTAAAATGGGGTGCATAGGGGTACTGCTGATTCATGAGATATAGTTCTTGCCCTTGTGCTGAATTGCATTTTCTTTAGAAAGAGAACAACCAAGATTGAAACTTGAAAAACAACTTGCCAACATTTAAAAATCATCAAACTTTAAAGTGTATGGGGATATGGGAAGATTTTAGATTTTATCAAGACCCATAGTGTGCAATTCAACCGTTTATCTTCCCTTTATTGAACTATGAAAGTTAATATTTTGTTCAATGAGTAAAATAAGACCCTCTGGTCTTGTCTGTTCATTTGAAAAAGAAAAACAAAACATTGAGTAAACATGTCGATAACAATTAAATTAGAAATGTATTAGATGAGACATGCCAACTGAATTCTAAAGTGCTACAAGGCAGCGCGCAATTATTGGTTTGATACCTTGAATATCTGGGTACATGCACATGTACAGGAGCGTCCAGAGTATGGTGTTGGTGGTGGTGTCAGTCCCGGCGACGAAGAGGTCACCGATGATATAAAAGAGGTAATCCTCAGAAAAGCTGGTCTCTCCAGCTCCTACTCTCTCCTTCTGCTGAGCCACCTCCACCAGGTACATGTCGATGAGGTCGCGCGGATTGTCCGGATCCAGACTGGAGCTGTGCTGGGCGATGATACCCTTCAGGAAAACGGTGATATCTGCCTCCGCTTTGCGGATTTCCTTGAAGATACCAAATGGTAGGTAATAAAGCAGGGGGCAAACGTTGATTAGGACAGCCGGACCGTCAACAATGATCTGCAATCCCCTGGCCATGAGGTCGAGCAACGTGCGGAACTCTTGGTCCTTGTGGTCAAAGCGACGTCCAAAACTAATGGAGCAGATCACGTTGGAAACCGCATTGCTGACGAGAGGAGCCGGGTTTAATGCCGAACCGCTTGCGTCTTTGCTAAGTCTCAGTAACTCCGTCTTAACAAACGCCAATTCCTCTTGGATGCAAGGCTCCAAGCTCAGTTTGCCCAGCCCAAAATTCCTTAAGGTTGCGTGGCAGAATTTCCGTTGCTGTCTCCACACGGAACCATAGGGAGCAAACACTATTCCTGAAAATTTGCCAAATAAGAAAAACGCACATCAAGAGAGGTGTAAAAAGTTTCAACTTTAGAAGATTGTGTTGACTTACCTCTACGTTTTGTCATAATTGTAATGATGGGGACATCGGGTCTGTCGGAAAACACGTCTGCTCGGTTTGCAAGAGCGTCCCGGACGATTTCATAGCCCGTTAATATAACAACCAGTTGACTTCCAACAAAAATGCTGTACATATTGCCGTATAGTTTGGATTGTTCCATTAGAATAACTTGTGGCAATACTGGCGAAGAGTCTTTTGTCTCGTCGTTTCCACCGTGACACTTTCTTAACCATTTTAAAATAAAACCTGGAATCAGAAAATGTCCACAGTTGCCTACCAGAGGCCACGGTTTAGGACCGGGAGGAATGTTGGAGAAATCTCGGCTGCTTTTAAGTTTATGCAGCGCATAGTAAAAAGCGCTGAAAGCAACCAAGGCCACAACGACAGTGCTGACATTGAGGTGTAATACGGCGCTCTGAAGCTCCTCTCCGGGCATGACGCGCACTTCTTGCAGACGACTGATTAAAATCCTAAATCCGTACGGAATGCTTTTACATTAATAAACCGTGATCCTCTGGAAACGTATCTCCACATAGTCCGCGAACATTTAGGGAGGATTCGCTCAGGTATGGCCACGCTGGTTCCGTGTTGTTCTGACTTTGTAATGACAAAGTAGTTGACAACATTGTGATCTCCGCTTCCCTATTGGTCAGCGAAAAGTGGGTGGTGGCTGGCAGGGTGTTTTGGAAAACACGTGGGTGGGAACTAAAATTCTAAAAGTCTGTGGCACAGATAAACTCGGTCTGTATAAACCGCTTTTCTGGTATTAATTAATGAAACCTGTTTTTTTTGCTGAGCCATTTTGTTTAGAAAGTACGAACATGAATCAATAAATGACAAGGCTGAGAGCAAACATCCTGAAGACAGAAACCTACACAGACAAATCAGTCCAGCAGTTGTGGAATGGAGTTTGTGAAGCACAAAAACATGTAAGAATGTCTGACATTGTGTTGCAGAAAGATTATTGTATGTGTAACAGACATCAAGGTATGGTAAGGCATGGTAAACATTTTATTCTCAAATAGTTTACAGACACACATAAATAGCTTGCAAATGCAATATTTGCACTGACAGCTGTATACATTGAAATAAAATTAAAATATTAAAAAAGTGCAACTGCACAGGTATTTAAGGCACATGATGTGGACATCACTATAGATTAATTTCCATTGTTTCCAAATTCCATAAATATTTCAATAAAATCACAAGCATATCAGTTTCAAGTTAAAGACAGCCCCTCAGAGCACATAACCACCACTAGACATGGCAGACACTTACAGAACAATGTATGCATATTAATTGTAGTTCTGCAAGATGTTCCTCTACACTGAACAACACACACTTCTTAAAAATTATTACAGGTTGTATCAAACACTTAAAATGCCCTCCTTCATTTCAACATGATTCAGATGAGCTTATGACACAAATGTGTTTCTGCTTGTGTGGCAAGATATTGTAGAAAGTATGGCAGTAATGGACATGAAGCGCGGCAGTTCCAGTATCTGCTGGTTTATGTTAGAAGTCATTATTTGATAGGAACACAACTAATCCAGTGTAAGTCAGATGCCTGCTGAAAGGTCACAAAAAACTGTAGGGGAATGGAACCACCCATCCCTGAGTAAAGACCTCAGCTGTTTTTGTTAATGACATTTTTCCCAACCATATTGTTAAAGCAATCATTCCTGACCATGAAGCTGTAAGGGGCTAAGTTTATATATAATCTTGAAACACTGAAAGTGAAGTAAACAGAAAAATTCAACATTTCTGTTGCCGACAAATCTGAACACTCATTTTATTATGTAATGCGTGACAGTAGGTAGAAATGGCCTCCGTGTAAACGTGTGAATAATGCTCTACAGTTAGACTTGGCAAGGCTTCTGCAGAGGTATGTCCAATCTGCTTTAATGTAACAATATCCCCTGTATACCTAAACCAAGACATTATTATATCAGACCAGATATCATGACTGAAAAACAGCTTTGATTATCATGGTCTGAAGCAAGACTTTCATTGTACCTATCCTCGCTGTGCCCAAAGCGAGGATTTGGCAGATGTGCATGGTAAGAGCCCATGAACTACAGTAACTTTTTTTTTTTATCAGGGAGCACAGTGTACAAAAGCATCACAGCATGTTGACTTTGGTTTTTTTCAATCAATAGCAGATGTCTACCTGATAAATGCTCAGATGGACTCATTTGTGCTCTTAGTTGGGAAATGCACAGAACGGGGAAAAGCAGACTTTCCCTGAAATCTACTCGTTTCATGTTCCAGAACCGTTTTTCCCATAGTCTTTTCCGTAGGCCTCAAGAGTCATGGTGTAAAGGTCAGCCCATTAACCCCTTCTTTTATGTGTGAATGTAGAAGGTGGACTGCAGATGGATCGACATGGCTGGTGAATGGTGGGACAGATCTCTCATTACTCTTAAGGGCTCTGCACCATGGTGTACCTCTTGCAGGAGTTTTTGAAACAAGATGGCGGCCAGGATATGGGCCAGCTGAAAGTACACGGCACCTGGGTCTGCACATTTTTCTCAAAGAAGCTGAACATGGGGTTCCACCAGGTATTCATGAGGTAGTTATGCGGAGAGGATCTCAGCTCCTGTTGACCCACAAACACAAAAAAACAATGAACAAACAATGGCTAGTATGGTGGTAGGTGGTACATTTCAAAACAGTATTCATACCTAAATTGATCAATGTTACCAAACCATAAAAACAACTAGAGTAACATAGTCCTGAAATTATAGTGGCATACAAACAATCATCCCTCTTATCCCTCATCAATTGCAAATACTTTACAACTTGCCTTGTGAAGCAGCACAACTTATTTTACTCAGTTTGCCCAATCATTAAACTGGCATTCATTTCTCCTCATTACTATAGTGCAAAAAAGTCATTTCCCTCCTCTGAACAAGGACCTTGTCAGGCAGCCATTTTTTCAGCATATGAAATGGGCTGCACCTCTCTGCTTAGTAGTCCACAGGCTGTGAACACTATGACAGTACAGTTGTAGCTTGAGGTACAGAGGTGCTTGAGGCTCACCTGCACATTGGCCATGGTGTGATACCACCAGAAGAGGCGCGATGTGATGAAGTAGGCCACCACGACATCCACGCTGTAGTGTTCATGGGCCACCAGGATACAAACCACACCCACAGCGCTTAGCAGCCAGCAGATCAGGTGGTACCACCAGAGAGAGCGCGGAGAGTCTGTGGGAAGAACCCATAACCCTTATTCTCAGTTGTCTTTATGTCATCCACTAACACTAATTGACAGCAATTTCCAGTGCTTACAGTTTTACATTGTACTCAACTTTTAGAAGCCATTTTTACATACATTTGACATTCAACAGCTTGTCTTGCATGCTTACTCCATCACCCTCATGTCAAAAGTCAGTTACCCCAAGTATAACTTCAATTTGCTGCTGCTATACACCTGATGACTTCAGTGCTCATTAGAGATAATTCAGATACAGTTTTATTTGCAGGAGAATACAGAACTCCAACTCTGGATCTTAAGCCCAGACCCCCCCCCCCCCCCCCCAGTAATGAGCAAAGTTTGCACCAGGCTTGCTGCACAGAATTACGTCAATATCTTTTAGGAAAACAGGCAAAGATGTCTCACTTTGCAATGATCAATTTAACAGACAGGGCTTTATTGATGGAATGGAATGCGTTGCATAGGTCCACTGGAATTAACTCAAGTATGTGGTATACCCATTTTAGTGTAACACTCCCTGATTGTTGAAAAGAAGCTTTCATGGCCAGGTCATGTCAATCTTAAAAAAAAGAACTTGATTCTAAACAGATACATACCACCCACTGATTGGGCTAAGAGACTGTGAGGTGCACTTCTGATTCATTGAATATTGAGATATTCAATCTCAATATTCAGGCACCCTATTTTGCATTTTCCAAGCTGCAACACAGCTGGGTCTGCTGCAGAACTTACACTCCTTGATGAACAGGTAAGTGAGCGTGAGCATGACGGTGTGGCCACTGTACAGGAAGTCGCCACACATGAGGTTAGAGCTGGTCATGGACAGCCCTCCTCCTGAGATCAGCTGCAGAATACGGTGCACTTTGGCCTGGGAGTCTCCATACACCTTATGAAAGCACAAAAATAACAATTAGGTAAGCTCTGTGTAGGCATTGTGTGTATAAATATATATAGTATATAACTGTGTTAATGGGGCACTTGCCAAATCATACAGTATCATTACAGCCTTATAATGGTTGCTGTCTGAATAAAAAAATCCATGTGAAACAATATTCAAAGACAGCAAAAACGTTTGGTCTTCTCTCTGCATGCAAATGTCTGCAATGTTTTAACAACCGTTCAAAAGAATACCTTTTCATTAATGTCTACATATTAACCGGTTAACCAAATCAATGGGAAGAAGCTTGAATCGGCCCAGCTGCAGTCCCACTGGGAGGTCCTTACCTTGGGGGCACAGGTCATGTGCATGCCTGGGACAGGCAGGGTGGTTATGTACATAGTGACACAGCGGTAGAGGTACAGAGTCCCCATGAGAAAGAAGAACCTTCTGCCTGCTATCGCCCTGTGAATGTGAAGCCAAAGAGGCACATTAAGATGTACCTGTGCAGCTCACATGGTAACATAATATGATGCAAATAAATGATGCAAATCCATCTTCTGGGAAAAATACAAACCTGTTACTGTTTTAGCACAAGGGTGAAACAGTCTTCGGAAATAGAAAATGAACCACAACTGCTGTGATCAGAATGCGTCTCACAATTTCCTGTAGCTTAATGTGCTGGGTTTCTTAAGATGGAAGTATAAGGTAATGGATCCAAGTTTAGGACTTTCCATGCTGTAAAATGTGTGCTTCTCCTCTATTACCATATGAATCCACAGTTCTGCCATAGATACCAGAAATACCCCCAATAGCTCAGAATTGTTTTTCAATCCAGTGTAGGATAGAAGACAATGACACAGCAAGACATTTGTATGTGGAGTCTAGCTGAGCTGCTGTCTGTATTTGGCTAACTGTCCAAAACACTGGACATTCAAGCAGGCCAATGACAAAACAGACCTATTTAGGCAAATATACACTATGAGATATGTTTTAAATACTGTTGATACATTTTAATTAACACAATGTAAAATGTGAAGGGCTGAAGAGTGTGCTTATGTATTACATAAACATTAAACTCAAAAACATACAAGCCATAATTTGGATACTACTCTATAGACTAAAGGCAGGTCTCACAGGCACAGACAAGCTTTTAAAGATCACAAATCTTTAAAATAAGTCACACATTCAAACAACTTAACTGTGCAGCACCTGCTCGGAAGTAATGCTAATGAACAAGCTGTAAAAGTGAATCAAAAAGTCAGGTGAGGAGAGTCACACTTACTTGTATCTGAGGAAGAGCCACTGCACAAACCACAGCCCTACCAGTACCATCCCATTGATTTCAGCCACAGAGAAAGCCCACGGTACACGGTCGATGTAATCAAAAAACTTATCAGGCAAGGGTGGGCTGCTTTCTTTATCTGGGACCCTCTCGTGGACTACTGTGATCATAACCGTGGTTAGGATCAGGTTAAAGGTGGCATAGACAAATGCAATCCCAGTCTTCCACCATTCCAGAGGTAAGCGGTTGTTCTTGGAGTCAGGTACTGGGATCTTGATGTAGTCCCTGTGTTTCTGATTGCCTTTCCGCAGACCGAGAGAGAGACCTCCCCGTTTGGTGCGTTTGACCTTGCGGTCTTCCTCCACAGCTGTGAGGATGGTGTGTTCCAGTCCGTTGGGCAGCTTGCAGTTATCCTCCACCACACACATGTTCAGGACATCTGCAGAGTCTCCTTCGCCACAGAGATGGGTTGTTGCCATGGCTGCCGTCACAAACTGGGATTGCAGGAAGTGGGAAGAGTGTCTTATCTAGCGACCAAACATCAGTGTCTGTCTCCAACACCTGAAATCAGTCTTTATTGATTGGCAAATGCAGGTCTCGGAATCCTGTCTGCTGGTCAGCCAAAAGTCCTGCAAGTAAAGGATCAGACAGCAGTTTTAATAACTAATAACACAGCCATTAAAAATTAAGTAAGCTTAAGCGTAAGCGAGTCAGTCAGTCAATTAGTAGCACTTAAAATAATGATTCACCGCATCAAAGTAGGTCTTCATGATTATATATGACACTTATTGTGGTGGAAATCTGCAAACTGAAACTAAAACTTTGCTCCTTTCCCCCTCCCAATTAATGGAGACATGCAGCTATTTAAACACACTCAACAAGCAAGTTTCTAGTTCTGTTTTGCCTGAGGCTGGACTAAAGTCAAAAAGGCCACACCATTCATGTCTAAGATACAGATCTGTTCCTGAAAAGGAACTGAAGTCTGACACAATGACACCAGCTGTGCTGTCTAACCAGCCCATACAATAACACACTCTCCACCTGGCAGCCACCAACTATTTCTCTGTACCAAAAAAAAAATTATATATATTTTTTGTGACAAAGATCCATGCTTAACGTTATTTCTGTAAATGTGGATAAAAGACTCAAATGTATTGATGTGTTGTTCACTAACAGCAATATGCTGAAACATTACATTTAAATTGGAGCTCCTCTAAAATGTTAAATTGAGTGTAAATATTCATTTGCACATACACAAATGGGTATTTGTTATATCGTTTCTATAGTTCAGTTGCTCTGACAGGAAAGTGTTTTCAGGGCCACCCTCTTCTAGGCTTATGAAGGGAAACATCAGCAATGTACAGCTGCAGCAGGCGTGGCATGAGAACATGCCCTAGCTTGCTAAACTTTCATGGAGTTCATCAGCCTTATTTTGTCTTCAAGTTAGTGTCCTCAATCCCGCTTTGTGAGCTAGATACTCTAGGGTACTCCAATTAATTTTGGTTATAACACACTTCTATTTATTCACATTGGTTAAGGCATTTAACAGTCCTACTTTAAAGACTTTTTACTAAAAAAGGAAAAAAAAAAAAACATTAAGCATGAATCACTGTCATGAATGTCATGAATTTGGTTCCTGCTCTAGGATAAACAGCCTGCATCAAAAATTGAAGAACCAATAAGCAGCTTATGCAAAATCAGACTAGACATATATTGATTCTTTTAAATGAAAGGGTATTTCGACATCAAACAATTCCTCCTCTTAATGCTTTTCAAAAACAATGCCATTCTTGTAAAATGTTAACTGTACTATTTGGACCCCAGTGGGCATTCAGTTCAAAGTAGCTTTCTCCTGCACACAGGAAATCAAAGGCAAGACAAGGCCAACCACTCTACCAAGGAGGCTGCCATTCTGAAACGCAACCCTACAAGAATAATGAGGACCATAACTTTGACCACATACTTATGCAATGGGGTTTCACCTCATTTTCTTACTGATGAATGAATGAACCATTTTCAGTAATTGATTTGACATGCAAGTCACTGCACGCTTGTTACACAAACACTTATACTGACATGACAAATCACATAAAAAAGACGAGAGACTGTGCATTGTCTGAAAATTCAATTGAATAATTACTGATGATAATATCAAGGACGAAAATAATCCCCTTTCAGAATTATGATTCCAATTCAGTAATGATTATTTCTATGCTTCTGGGCACAAACTAGCATGGCTTTGTGTTTTGGCAGCCAGCTGGCAGTAAAACACATTCACTCAAAAAACTGTGGGTAGAGCCAGTCACAATGCTTTCCATTAGGTATGAAATTGGTCTCAAAAGGATTTGAGGTGTTTGGGGAAAAATGAAGCCATTTTCCTTGCAATTCTGTCTATTACAATGCCACAATTCATCATTGAGCTGTTCACAGCTTCTCTTGACTAGTTGAAATTACTTCTTCTAATCTTCACTACCTACTACCTGGAAGGCATGCACTATCCTATATGAAGGCAGCCAAGGACATTAGGTCAGGTGAGCAGCATACCTGGGAGCAGCCAAGGCACTGGGTGGGTGGATGACTGAGAAACCTGAGACGACTGCTAAATGAAACCTGTTGCCACACCCTCAGACACACATTCTTCTCACTACACATCCCAGCGTTAACACACACATCTATTCAGTGCTAATCAACTGAAGTCATTGCTGCGATTTGTTCCCACAGATACCAAGTATGCTTTAGAGCACATAGTATGAAACTAAAAATGATTATTACAAAGATCTCAACATTTCAGTGCAGTTAGATCCATTAGATCACACTGCATGTTTATTTTAATAGCATATTTTTAATGGTTTAAGAATTCGTCTTTAACTTTTGCCAGGCTAAACATATTTGACAATGTAATGTGGCTATTCTTACAGCAGTGAATGACACATCTACAAAGCTAGGTTGGTGTTACTAGCAATTTAAATGATGTATTTGAATAACAAAACATAACACCATCACACTACACAGGTTTCTCTGGCTTGTCTCACTCTGGATTTGCTAGTGCCAAGAAGGCATTTCTAAAATATCTCTTTCTGCTGTTCTCAGAAACATTCCTTCCTTTTAAAGCATTATCAGTATTGAGCATGAAGCCAGACCTCCATTTTAATTTACTACAACAGTAGTGAGATGTGCATCTACAGTAGCTACCCCTGATGTACAGCTTATGAATGAAGCATAGAGAAGCATAGGCATTTTCTTCTTTATAGATCTAAACAGAAAAGCGTCAAAAAAACATCTTGCATCACACCAAGTGGAAACTTCATAAAGACTGAACAGTAACACTCCTCTGTGGTCAAACGGTCGTAACAATGTCCACTGCTTCAGATCAATCATGTTTTGTGAGAAATCCACTACTATAGCTACTTCCCACCCCACACCGCAATACACACTTCCCAACATTACACATCCAGCCAGCCTGTACAGCTTGAATGCAGGGAACTCACACACAGCATTACGTAAATCAAGTAAGCAGTAAGCAAACAGCAGTTTGCTTTTAAACTTTGGGGAGCACAGTATAAAGACCTCATCACCAAGGCAATGAAAATACTCCTTGTGGGGCTAACTGAGGCATGAGTGTAAACTTTAGCAAAGGGTTAAAGGCAACCAAGTTCTTTCCTATGGTGACAGGGGGTGAAGGAAGCCAGGCACTCCCATCAGTGTAAATAGTGTCAATCATATCACAATCTTACCAAATCACAAGCCACCTCGATACAAACAGCATTGACCTCAAGTATATAACTTTTCCTTGGAATAGGTCTACAGTGTAGTCTTGCTTGTCTGATTACACTGCAGCAAGCACCATAGGATTATTATGAAATACTGTAAAGTCTGTAAAGACTAATGACTGTAGCACAGCTTTCTTCAAGCAGATGATGCGAGAAAAACTTTACATTGTTCATTTCTGGGAACAACAGGACATCTTATTTCCGTAAAGTCCCTGATGTCAGTCTTCTGAAGTCACTGACCTTTTACCAGTGACTTACAGTCTCACTCAGATAGTGCTGAGAATTTTGGAGAGGTATGCTGCCACTGAGTTGTGTCGCTATTATCTGTGTCATATACTATAGTAATGCATCAGACTGTTCTAATAAGGTTTTTTTTCCGATCAGATGAGAATGATGTGCAATCAAATAATTCCTCTAAAAGCACCACTAAGAAGAACTCGCTATGAAGTCAGAATGACCATCTCTTTACTGATTTTTGTGTCAACTGTTTTACAATTTACATGACAAACATCATACATATTTATCAAGTGCTACTGAATGCACTTACGAACTTTCACTTCACCTCAGATCAAAGCATTCATATTTGCCTTTGCTGATGTCAATGGGTGCGTTAATGGCTGTGTATTAAAAAGGTTGAGGCCGCGTCATAATAGGTAATATGATAAAACGCTTTACGATAATGGACACGTTACCATGGAACAAGCAATATTTTTCACTCGATGGCTTCCATTTAACCGGTTTTCATGAATGCCACAATGTATCTTGAAAACATCACAAATCAAATATAAAGCGCGTTTTCGACCAAATTCTGTGTACTGTCTCTAGTGTAACTTGTCATGCTATGGAGGTGTGTTCGTATTTTACATTAATATCAAGAAAGGTGCTAAAAGTTGGATACAGAATTATTAAATCTAAGTCGTCTAACCCGTCACCTTTATGTTTTTGTAGGAGGGAGAAATATGTAAACATGCAAATACTCAAACGTGGGAAAAGTAGGCTATGCTACACAGAAGTGGGGATAAGCTATTATCGAAATTTCATTTTCAGGGAAGTGAGGTGAATAAAATATGTAAAAGTACATGTCAAAAGTGCATTGTCTTACTGTAGGGAAACTATATCACATTTGAAATGTGATATGTGACGAGTCAAATGCGAAACCTTGTCATCTTTATCCGTCTCCCTACTACTTCGATCGCTCAGGTCGCGTCCACACAACTCTGCATACGGTTCCCAACGTGTCGTACAAGTACGAAAGACCATAATAATAAACAATATTGTACCTAAAATAATAGTTACAAAAGAAAAACATACAACAAACATACCTTCTATTCTTAGGGTCAAGGCTATGGACCCAATCTTGATTCTTTCCGCACTCACAATCCTACAACTCCACTTGTTCTCACTCCGCTGTAACAAGCGTGCACTTATTTGTTTCGGCGCTCCTCCCCGACAATTTGACATCATTGTTATACACACCCCTGAAATAACCGATTACATCAGGAAGGCTGATGAACCGCATTGATTGCATTAATAGCAGAAAACTAATTGTAGCGCGTTTTTAGTTTCTCACCCCCATGTATTCCCTGACGGCAATGTTTATAGAGAGGCTGATATTTAGACGAGAATAAAAATAAAGTTACTTAGACAATTATTCAAAATGATCCCCTCCCCGGTCTGAAAATAAAGTGCCAGTGTAATAAAATGTTTTAATAGTATAATACAGCACCCGCTCCAACAGCCTCTACACACCTGATAAAAATGAACAATTAGGATGACTAAACTGCTATAAAGGAAGCACCGCGCAGGGACTGGGATGTGTGTTTGCGGTGGTGTAGCGAGAGTTAGAGGGCCCTAGACTACGATCAGCATATGTCAGGCTCTAAGTGTGCAGGGATGTTTTAGGTTTATTGGTGAATGTTAGAGTTTTTCTTTCAAGAGGTTATTACGTTGAAGTTACAAACTCGTGATTGTGCTGTAGGGTTGATGTTAGCCATTGTTTCCAAATCCCCCGCGGTTAATGGGCGGTAGCTTCGTTCCGCGGTGCATACCAGGTGCACGTGTTTGGTACAGGTGTGTTATGTAGAACTGAGACAAATCAGCCAACGCATCTGAATCTTTACCAAAATTCAGACAGATGCTACTTTAAAGCTCATCTGCCAAATACGTCTGAGAGCACACCTAATTACAAACGACAATTTTTATACTAGATCAAATGTAGGCATAGTTTAACATTCTTGAGGTCCCCCCCCCCCCCCGTGCGTTTAAGCAAAGAAACCACCGCAGAAATGTATGCAAGTGTGTACATGCATCTTGATTGCCTTAATACTTTCAACACATTTCAACACTTTAAACATGCAGGTTCAGGTGTGGTTTTTTTTTTTTTTTTTTTTTACCACAAATTTCAGACAGGGTTCATCCCGTTTCCGGGTAGAGTTCAGTGGGTTGAGTCTGTTTCTCTCAATACGTCCAGAGGCACTTGGGGAGCTCTTGCCCTCTCCTGTATATATGCATGCGACACTTTATTTTATCGTTTAGTCATGAGTCTGAATGACTCTGAAGAGCCACGAGATGGCGCAAATATGCACCTATAGACAAAGTCCATTTTTCCTTCGGGTTTACAAGCTGAACGCCTCCTGAACATCTGTAATTCAAACATTATTCACCTCCCTTATGAACCATCTACTTGTTTTATTCATATGTGTTGAATTACAAATTTACAACAACTAAATGCATGTTTAAACAAATGAGCAATACTGAATAAACAAATTCCATGTAATGAATAAATAGCCATTCCTGTTCATTTTACTTGCTATTATTTATTGAATAAGGCAGAGACAAGTGATTATACTAACTTATGACACCAGTGCCCTGAACATACAGAATAATGTTTTACTGGTGTTTCAAGACATGGCAAATTGTGACACATATTAAGTGTTAATGCATAACATACAATATAATTTATTTGTTATTGTTTGTTAATCATCAGAGGGCCAACATGAAGTCCATGGAGGGCCACACTGACACCCAGGCCACTAGCTGAGTAGTAATATGTAGAATTATTTTATATTTATGCACCTGTACTTTACACTAGAGGGTGCTCTGAGCTCATAAAAGGCCAAATTTGAGAAAACATAGGCCAAACAGAAATGTGCAATATTACAGTGAGAAAAAAGTATTTGGATGTTGAGAGACACGGGATGATCATTATTTGGAATACAGATATTCCTCTGGCTTTAAGGCACAAAAACAGTGTCATAAATCTGATATTAGCCATGACTTTTAAAAGCATTTTTTAAAAAGTACCTTTAATTGTGGAAACTCATACTCAAAGCCATTTCTGTAATCCTTTCTTTCCATTTACAGGGCTGTGTAATGGCAACAATTTGCAAAAGTGTAAATGCCTCAAATTAGTCAGTTTTGATTTTATTGTCCATTAAGTGCTATACTTCTTCGGAATTTTGTATTGCCAACAATGATGGTACAAACACCCTGGCGTCCAGTAAAACTCTAAGCTAACACCCATGTTTCAGAGGTGTTAAAGCCTTTGCTTTTTCCTTCCCAGTGCTTCATTACAGTGTGGCAGAAATCACGCAAATTTAAATAATATACTAACCCATTAATCTTGTGAGTTTCACTGAGTTTAACTGTAGTGCAGTTCTTTGGCTTGAGAAATATCCAGTGGAAAAAAAAATGGCAAAAAGTAATATGTTGCATGCTACATGGGGTGCAAGGGCATCCATTTAACACAAACAGTATTTTCAAAGTCTGTGTTTCTGTGTGAAATAGACATTAGGCATTTTCTCTAATTTTCAACTCACTATACAAAAACTGCATCTACCTGTGTTTAAGATGCTAACATTATATTTCTCATTGTGCAATCATAATTATTGACCCCCCCCCCCATATTTTGCTGCTCTTATAATTGTAAATATGTTAGCATTATCCCATTTTTGTATCGCATGACTGAGATACAATAAAGTTTCTGAAGTATGTGTCCAATGAAAACCATCTGTGTGTGCTATTTTGTCATAGGAGATAGAGATCTTTTTTGGCTAAATGTTTAAATTGGATATGATGTGTGGCTGTATTACTTTAATCTAGGTGTAGTACAAATAAATATGTCTGATATGCAAAGACTGCTGTTCAGGGAGGAGTGAAGGAATGTTCACAGGACAGTTTAGACTGGTGGCCACTGCTGAATGTTTCTTTCCAAATTTCATTTGGCACTTAAATACAGAATCGTTTAACACCTGTTTAAAATAATAATGAAAACAATGGCCATGTTTGTTTGAGTGGGGTCATCTGAATATAGCTTTTTGCATAATATGTCTGAATAATGGGAGAAAGTGCTGTTTCTCCTCTCTGACATTTAATGCATCTTGATGGGAGTGCTTGTGCAGCCTCTGTAAAGATTTCTGTGTCTGCTTCTGAAGCTCATCTCATCCTTCAGATTAAGAGAAGAATCCCCTCCACTAATGCTGCCTCACATTCCAGGAAGTAAATCCATCAAGAGAAGATAACAGAAGCAACAAATCTCCACTAACTATATATCATTTCCAAAATACATTATAAAGGAGGCATAGTCTCTTTAATTGTAAAGACATAAAGAAAATGATATGTTAAATGTTAAAGAAATGAAATGTTAAAGAAAAACATTTAAAAATGTTTAAAGAAAATGCATATCACATAGTTTAAGATTTTTTTTGTAGTGCTTAAGTGGTGATATAAAGGTGTTAACTAAATTGCTCATTAAAGAACAGGTTGCAACTTGGAGGACTCCTTTTTTCTTGTAGAAAAAAGAAAGCAGTGGTTACCCAATCATACCATAACACACTCTAGGCCTAAAAGCCCTGCCATCTCTGTTATGGTATTATCCCAACTGTATTTAAATGTAGTCAAACTGCAAACCATGACAAACCATTTGCTGAAGTTATACAAATATTTGTCATTTGCAGCAGGGAAGCCAAATAATGGTTTTAAGAGTGTTGCATCTACTGTGAACTTTGTCAGCTACCCTCTGTTGGTCATTAAGTGTAAAAAAAATACATAAATAAAATCTCTTTGGCATGTCTTTAAAGTAAGGGAGTAACATCATGTTTTCACAACTTTGGGCCATTAAGCATCATTACCTTATTCCATACTTTTTCTTTTTTAATTACGTGTTGGCATTAGTTACTTTACAGCCTTTTTGCTGCAGAGATCTAGGAAATTGTGAAAAGTAGCAACATACAATATGGTCCATAGTACAAATTTACAGAAACAACAATTTAAGTGTACTAATTGCATTGCTTAGACAATGTGCTTCATGTGCTAATATTTTAGCCCCTCAGTGGTACTAGTCAATCTGAGCAATTACAGTGGACAGGCAGGGTGCCTGTGCTGATCTCCCATTGGTGTATGGTAGCTCAGGGGCCCGATCTCTGGAGCCTGAGTGATTTGAGTATTGGAAGGGGGAAGTGCTGCTCCAGATAGTGGAGGATAGCATGCATGGAGCTCTGCTACATCAGGGTCAACACTATACTCACACAAGCCCCATCAGACGCTGAGGCTGGGATGCTAACAGCCCTTATTGGCACCAGATGGGGAAGACTGTATTTTTGTTCCATCTCTAAGACCGTAATCTCTATCCCAGCACTTTTGTTTTTAGAGATTATTATGTTCTTCTGGCTGAGATGCTAATGTTCCAAAGTGTGTTTTGCCAATAAAACTGCACACCTTCCCACTCCAAGTATACTGGAGCAAATACTGTGCGATTGTTTCCATGTGCAAACATCTACTATCAGCTTAGATAGGCTTGAGGGCTATTATGGGCCCAAAATGCACCAAAGTTTGTTCATGTTATGCCAACGTAGGAGGCGTTTAAGATCTCAAGATATTGTATCGTTCCAACCTCAGCAAGAGGATTCTGAACAGGAATCCCAATGAAACATTACTTTTTGAAAAAGAGGTCTATCACTAATATATCATTTTTGCTTTTATGTTCTCATGAATCTAGGGCTAATTTTTAGGTCCATCAGTTGTATCATTTATAAGTAAGCACATGTAAAGTAAAAGGGAAAAAAGATTAGCATCACTGTAACTTGCATAAAATTTAAGGAAGCCTCTCTGTGTTATTGGCTTGTCACATTTCATTAATTAGATTTTACTTTTGAGCTGCACTTTTATGACTTAGGCCTGTCACTGTTGAGTACATGTACAGCTTGGCATGATTAAGGTGTCATTCTTTAAGGCGGTTTGTTTTTAATTCAGTGACCAGATCAATCAGTCTGCGCTTAGCAAAGCTGCACTCTGGCACAGTGACTAACCTGGTCTATATTATGTGGTAGATCCATTTTCCTGTTTACCAGCCTGTCAGTGCAATGGGTGGCATTCAGCTGGAAAGCCTGGTGTCAGAAATATTTATTCAAAGAGTCTTACATGTTACGGGAATTCCACAGAAGACTGGAAACGGGAAAGTCATGCATTTAAATCTTCTACATATGTAGCTTTCTTAAATGCCGCTTTTGGTTATTCCAGAAACCAGGGACACAATCATTTTCCTTTCTACTATGCTCCAAATCCATATTGTTTATCTTTGATACCTCAAAACATGTGACTATTAATATCTACGTCTGATCTCATGCCAGTGTCAGTCAATTTGGATATGTGCTGCAAAACCCCAATTCAAACCATATTACTGGGAGCCATTATACCTCATATTTTGGCAGTAAATTATTAAGACTATAAGCATCATTGAGGCTAATTGACTTCTGTAGTGTACATGATTCTAGAACTGTTCTGGACAGCTAGATCTTTAAAATATGTAGACTTCCTTGTCAGTTGTTGAAGCAAAGTAGTGATTACTTTTTAAAAATTTTACATGCACTAACAATATGAGAAGGCATAAGAGGAAGCAATCAGATCTTTGCTGCTGCAGTTTGTTCATATAAACTCAGCGTTTGGTAAATCCTTTCTGAACTGTTTCATTGGTAACTGTCACCAGTGTTTAAATGGGCCAACTGGGAACGCTGAAGTTATAGATGACACTGAAGATTGACTCAGACCCAGTGTACTGCACAAGTTCCAGTGTCTGAAGAAACCCTCTTCAGAGTGCTTTGGCCATGACTGTGCACACAATGTGTGAGTAATAATGAATACACTTTTCCACTGTGGTAAAGTAAGACTCAAATTCCCACACATTCATAATCTGAGGTTGAAACTGTGGTATCTCTTTGTAAACTGTTGAATGTACGAACATGTTTAAATGGTTCATAGAGTGCCAATTAAGATCTTTAAAGTGCTCTTTAAAGACCAACAAGAATCATATTGTGAAACAATCAGTGGCATTTTCTGGATTAAAAGTGCTGTTTGGGGACTAAACAGTTTTTGTGGGGGAGTGTTGCTTCCCATGTAGTTATGACGTCATAATATTATGATTATGTGGAATGTGTTTCTTGTTTTTCTTGAAGACAGAGGTGTAGCCATGGACTAGTTTTAGAGTTCTATCTTTATTTTAGGACATGTCTCATTCTTCTTTAAATGTCAGTGACAGTGAATATGAACAGGATGAAATCATCCCCTTATTATCAAAATCCTAGATATATCAGAATCATGGACTTTTATACTGACTAAAACTGTCATGGTGCAAAAATTAAAACCTTTTGTCACAGTTTTGGTGTCATTTGGGTCCAAATGTGACTTTCTAAAATCAGATTCAAGTGAATCTCACTCGATTTAAATGTGGACAGAAAAAGGCTGCTTTAACTACATGCCATTTTACCTAAGTACTGAACGTAACTGTTTAAATAGTAGTGGAATGGGCCAATGCCAGTCAAGGGAACCAATATACATGACTTCTGATTTGGCACTAATATTCCCTGTGGTAAAGGCCCACAATCAGCTCTGTTTTCATTCTAGGTCTGGCAGTGAAATGCTGCTGCCCAATTTTGTCACTAAGCCAGACAAACTTCTGTTCAGACATTTAAAGGCTGCAGACTGTATTATGCTCCCAGATGATGGCTGAACAAGAAGCTGTTTCAGTAACCAACCAGCAGGAGGCTCTTGCTCACTCATTTGCTAGTGCACTACTACACTTCTGTCATGACTCCCTCTGTAGATGATGATAAATAAATATGGTATTGAAAATATGGTTTTAGTAAAATGTAATTAGAGCCCATATGGTGATAATAGATTCCATAACATATGCTATGGTCCCACGTACAAAATGTGCAAATACAAGAAGGAAAAAAGAACATGGACCAAGAACATTGCTGTTCAGTGGAGATCCATGGAATTTCTTTCAACAGAGTTTTTTCAAATTTTAATGAAAAAACTCCATTTTTTCTTTAGAGCCACCTATTGGATGGGAACACTATCTACTAGTTCTAAGCGTCAATCATCACCTGGTTGAAAGGCATCTCTAAAGTCCTTGGATATCTCTAAAGTCCTGGAGTTGTCCGGGAGTGAACAACTCCATGAAAGGATGAAGTTGGATTCACTGGTACATATGTACATCACAGACGTTCTACAGCAAGGAATGTCTTCACTGTGTACATTTGATTTGTTCATCTGAAACTCTGAGATCTCCTAAACAAAGCCAGCTTGCCCAGCAGATTCCCATCAACAACACAGATAACGCTTTTTAGAGTAAAAAAAAAAAGAGCTGAGCTGATTGATCGAGTTCTTTGATTCTTTGTGCTCGAACATTTCCACTGACACAAGCCCATGCCAATAAAGGATTGAATCCGTTTTTGAAGTCTGTTGTCCTTTAATCATTTACTAGGGGTCATTTGGAAATCATTGGGACCAGATTTGTTTCTGTTGGACAAATGGTGTACAGAAAAACAAGCTATTAGCCTGTGTGATTATGGGCAGGAAGAGCGGCCAGGCTGCGCATCCGAACGTTTAAGACACACATGTGGAGGAGCAGCTGAGGCCGTGTTAGTCCATGTCTCTCTCTCACTCTCACTCATCTCTCTCTCTCTCTCTCTCTCTCTCTCTCACTCTCTCTCACACACACACACGCACACATACTCTTGATGCCTAACCTGGCAACTATTGACTGTATTGCAACTTCCTTATACTGGAGTTTATTCAACAGACTGCTGAACTGAACTGAAGATCACAGCCTAAATATGCCGACTTGACTGAGTGACCGCACTATAATTATTGCTCAATGACACTCTTTCATTCAAAGGTTCACACTTGGTGCCATAGTGAGTTCTGCACACTCTATGGATGCTGTAAAAGTACATGAGACACACTGCTGACGTATTGGCACTGCTGCTGCTGCAAATTTATTTACAGCCCGCACCTCTGACTCATTGATTCAGGCAAAGTATGAAAAACTAAAATGTGGAATATACTTACCCATATAATCTAGAGATTAAATTGCTTCATTTGCAGGGAGGAAGGGATGACAGATGCTCTCTTTCATAGCTTGCAGTGATGCTGTCCTTTTCTTGCACCGAGGATCTGAAATAGCATCCTATGGTTAATGTATCCCACATTGTTGAAATGCTGAGTCTCAACAGCGTACAGCAATTTGTGCAATGCAACATTTCCTTTTTATACGACCAAGTTTCATATTAAAAAGTTTAGTATGGAGCCACACAGCACACAATTTTATGTTCTTCCGGCCATAAAAAATGCAACCATCTTTCCAGACATTGTAGTGTCTGAACTTTTAATTTCTGTGAGCTGCAATCTTCCCAGGCCGTAAGGGATGCAGAGGAAATGAAAGCTTGATCGCATAATTAGATCCATCATCATTTGGAACCTCCTAACACATTTTTTTTATTTACTTATTCATACAATCACAAGAGGCATAGTAAAATCTGAGATTTCCGTGGTAATAATGGGGGGAACTTGGTGTGCTCTGCAAACTAGTAACTGACTCCTCTTAAAGCTAACACGGCAGTCTGAGCGCTTTGTAATTATTGTAAATGAGACCATTATGGGATGTAGAGAGCATCGCCGAGTTTCATTCATGCAGGCAATGTGTTTTGAAATTTCTCCCTAAATCTAAAACTAAAGCCGCATTTCATACAAATGAGCCCATCTTAGTCTTCACATTTTTCATTTTAGACAAATAGGTCCAGTAGCACTGCTGCACTCCTATAGGTGCTGGGGCCAATTTCTCCATTGTGGGTTGTGGGAATTGTGTATCTATTTAAAGCTCAATGAGCTGAGGCCTGAACAGGGTGCCACTGTGAAGGGTTCTATTTATTTCATGCCCCTGTGAATCCTTACCACTTTATTGAAATACTGCTGGAAAATGCCTGCAGTGCACACATCAAAGGCATTACACAGTATAGTTTAAGACAAAAAAACATGCCAAAATTATTCTTTGGCTATGTTTTCACACCAGTGTTCAAAGTGCAAGGAGTCTCTTTGGCCTTCAGTGCCAGACCCAGCAAGGTCTAAACCAGACCAGGCTACCACGTGCTGCCGTTCAAGTGCCTGTTTTTTATGTGACACACCATTTCGAACGAGCAGGGCAGTGCAGTTGCTCAGCGTTGAACTATTTAAAGAAGACTGAAGCTGAAGTTCTGTTGTCAGCACTCATGGCTTCAGCTAGCGGTTTCTTCCATGTCTGAGCCTGGGATGGTTAGAGCAAAGGCTAATGTACAATTTGAATTTCAAAGCCTTCAGTTGGCGCCTTCGGAAATTTATGGCAGGCCGTCTGCTTTCAGCTGCCCTGGTGCACACTGCCGGGCTGTGCCAAATTTAAAACGTATATGGATGCTAAGTCTAATTGCCAGGGCCTCCCCCTTAAGAGACTCAATTAAAGTGTAATGGCTCAAATCAATGCAAGCTGTTTCTCATTTGACCACATATTATGTTTTCTTTCAGGAATATGGTTTCTGTATGATGGCTTAACCTAATAAATACGATCTTTATAATATACTGGTGTCCACAACATAACCCTCCTTTCAATTTATTGACATTGTTTTTTTTTTTAACAATGATATTGCTTCTGTAAGAACATCAACACATTTTTAATTAGCATGTACAGTTTTTTCTTAAAAAACTTGAATCTTTCATTGCTCATCCATGTTCAAGTTAAAGCAGAAAGCACCAGTTCTGAGCAGCATATACTGCTTAGGAACTGGGCATCTTTTCCAGTTGAAGCATTTGGAAGTGCAATACTTTAATTGTGAGATGCGTAAAAATTTCCTAGGGCGAGATCAACTTGAGGAATTCACAGACAAAAGCCAGAGACGGTCAACAGACAATGCCTCACACGGGATATACACAGCAGAGAGCGGAGTGACTGGGGTCAAAACGAAGCCCATCATTGTCAGTGTGGGCAGGAGTGATTCTCATGTGGGCGCTGTGATTGCCGCGTATGAGTCATCAGTGTGTGTCTTCTGGCACCCCCAACTCTGCCTGTTATGGGTGTGGCCTGTTGCCTGCTGGAGATACGGAGGATGAAGCGATTCTCGGGGAGCTCTGCGGATCACGCAACAGCTGACAGATCGCTGCCATCTGTCCGCCAAATCTGCAGAGCAGCCCCAGAGCCCAGAGAAAGGCTGTTTACACTGTGTAGAACATATTAACACTCAGTTGTAATAGCAAATACAATATGAATGGACTGACAGGAAATGCTGTCGTACCACAGTTCTCTCATTAAAAGGTCATGCCATGTTCACCGCGCTATATACTATTCTGCAATGGAATATAGACTTTGGTGTGGTAATATTAATGAGTTTTTCCTTTGTTTTATTAAAAAGGTGCACTTGACAGTATGTTCCACATCTGCATCTTAAAACAGTAAAATAATATAATACTATGTTAATATTTACACCTGTGCAGAGTTAGGTGGGAATTTATTTAAATTCATGGGTTTAGGTGGTAGTTTCTAAGTTGTTTTCACTTAGTGTAACAGAATGTTTGAATTTAATTGGTTAGAGTCTGAGTTTCAGCACCTTTTGTATTGCCTGTTACTTTAAATATACAGTAAATATGAAAATGATCCCCAGGAAGTATCTGGTCAGATGTAGCAGGTACACACCAAGTCAGTGGCCCTTATGAGGTAGATGAGGTATGGTATGCATTTGGTACATGCAACGAAACTCTTCCCTTTGGTTATATTTCCTCCCAGAGCCACCCTGGGTGCTTTTTGAGTGAGGCCCTTTGTTCTCAGAATGGATGCGTTTCCTCACTGTGAAAGCTGAGTAACCACGCCACTCACAGCCAGCTGCGCAGAGTCTCCTTCATGAGAGAACACCCATTTTGTCTTGTCTCTCAGCCATCGGGACTTTGGCTTCACGTCGGCGATCGGGCGCTTGCAAGAACACTCTTGCAGGCTGGGGTCCTCCCTGAGGCCTGTGAGGAGCCCTTAGCCTGGGCGGATCTGCGGGAGTGCTACAGGACTCTGGAGACGGCTTAGGTTTTATTAAGTGCAGAGCAGCTCTTTAACAGCCTATGAATTAAAACGGGGGACCACACAATTACTGTTTCCACTGCTTTGTTGTGGTCGGTGTCAGGAAGTCATTCCCAAATGCAGACTCTTGCTCACATGGCCGCGATGGCTGTTCTCAGTCTTATGGGTTCTATTTTATACTGGCGTGCTGTCATTTTATGGCTTTTCTTTGACGCACCATATCATTTTTTCATTTGAAAAACAAAACTGTTTTAAGGGTAAGTTGAAAGTGCAGCAGGGTTCTGAATTCAGCAAAATATGATCTATTGAAGGAAATGGATGATCCATGGTGTATTTCAAGTCTTCAAAGCAAATAAATGCAAGATTTATTTTAATCAAAAATTAATGGGAAATCGAGCTGTCTCATTATATGAAGAGCTTTTATAGCATGGCTATAATAACCATGTGAGGAATTGAAAGGTCTGGTATAACACAAGTGTTTATGTTTCAGCAAGTACAAAAAATACCCTCTTTCTGTCTACTTAACTCTCTTGATAGGATGATGTATATAGCAAATCCCTTGACTGATGAATAAACAACATTTCATAATATAATTTTAAATAGAAACAACTTCATGAAAATGTTTTTTTTTTTTTTGAAATACTTTTTTTTTGTGTTTTTGTGAACTTATTTTTTCCATCGAGAAAAGGGAACATTGCAATGGCTGTCATAAAACACGTAATTCTTGGCAACATGGAGTGTATTCATTGGAAATCTTTGATCGCTTGATTTCATATTTGATGTCATGTTATGTTAGCCTGTGAACTTTTATAAAAATTGTACTCATCAACATCTTGAGCACAAATTCTTTGCAAATGTCCTTTTTAACAAGTATTCATGCTCTTTAAATTCAGGAAGAATTTTTGAAGTAGCTGACATTTTGTATGAGGGATCAACACAGATGGCAACCCAAAAGACCATTCAGAGACACCTTCATGCCCTTGCAAATTTTTACACCTTTGTCCCATTTTTTTCATTCAGACATCATTTACAAAACTAAATCATACACATATAGTGCAACTGACATTCCTGTCTCTAATAGACAGTCACATTCTGTTGAGGACTCAGACACAGTGCAGAGAAAGGTTTCTGTGTGACCCCCCCCCCCCCCTACTGTAAAACCAATGCCCATCATATAGGCCTGGCAGTTTAGATTAAGCGGGGGGGTCCGGGCTAAATGCTTCCAGCTGGCTCCCACGAGCGCGGTGACTATATGAAAGCAGAACAGCGAGGGTTAATCTCACGCATTATGCAACCTGCCCTTTAAAGAATACCATGGATATGGATATAGCTTTCTGTCTTCCTCTCTTTTTAATCTGTCTCCTAGATGTAATGTAGAGACATGCCAGCAGCATCGATACTTGTGCCAGATCTTGTTGAATATCAAATCATAATCAAGCTTTGGACCTTGATACCACTTCAAAAGGAGTACTTTGTGTCCTGAACTGGGGAGGGAGTGTGGGGGGAGGGGGGGGGGGGGGGTGCTTCAGGGAAATGTACTTTTTCACTGTCCTTTCTGATTGCGCTGTAATAGGACACATATTACTTCCTTTCAGATTAAGCTTGTCACAGGAATGCTTTGCTGTATTAGTGCTGATGCTCAAAGACATTGGACAGGCTACTCGGATGAGGAAGTGGGCCATGAATTCCCTCAAACGATTTAAATATATATATATATATATATAATGTTGAATTCCATGTAGCATATTACGTATTACGTGATCTTTTGTAATTGAATACTTCCATTCAGAATGTTTATTAAATAAGTCTTATCTCTTGAACCATATATTTACACAGCCATTGGTTTTGAGGTAAACATATTACTAGTGTGCAGAGAACTTTCTGTTCTATTGGTAAGTGTCTTTATAAATCTGTACTGGTACACTATCATGCTATGATGTACATTATTATATTTATTTGATGCTACAAATCATTTTGTATTATTCAAAAATCAAAACTACTGAAAGTATAGTTCAAAGAAAATGGATCCATGATGTATTTACCTCTTGACTGAAAGAAAATTGATGAGGTGGATGCAGAATGTCTTCTTAAGCCATGGTGTGATATTCTACATTCCTCTAACTGGCATTGCTCTCACAGTATAGGATATTCTCCAACCTGTGGTCAAACTGTATCAACAAAAGCTTTGGGCTGTGTCATTTGAAAGATGAGTCACTATGTGTACAGTATAAATCCTGATTATGTGAAAATGGCATGTTCAATATGTTAGAACTCATTAATCTGTGTAAAACAAATGTCTAAAAACTCAAAATATGTGGTTACTTCACTCATGCAACTTTGGTTTGATACCTTATTGGTAAGGTAAATATTAAACATTAAACATTAAATATTAAATATTACATCTCAAGTGAAAGATGAGAAGTTTTCTGTTGATATGCACATATGTGAGTCAGAATTTTGTTTGAGATCAAACAATCCTACTGGTGACTCACAATTGATCATCACTGATGATGTGTCCCAGCGCATCTAGAAGATGTATCTATATACCTCAGTAACATCATTCTCAGGTTCAGAATGCTTACATAAAAATGGACCTCATTAAATACACAAATTATTTTACTGAGGTCTGTCAGTTGCTGAAATTAATGATAAAATTAAAAATAAAGATCCAATGGATCCACACAATTCTCCATGCTAATCTCTTCTTCACAGCAAGATGGTATGATCAATGAGAACTCTTAATGCTTTGTAGTAGCAATTCATGTACTTATTGGTCATTGTCTCATAATTCACAAGTTTTCCGACAGGAGCTTAACTTCACAGACTTAGAGGGAAGTACCTCCTTGATCACTTGGGCCTCACATGTTCCTGGTACGATCAACGGCACGATACTAGGAACACAAAGATACTTCCATTTGGATGGCATCAAAGCCTGGTCACGTAGCAACCTGACTGATCCCCCCCTTTCGCAGTAATCCTCGTTCGCCAACGGGAAGACCATCCGTGCACTTGCGATGTGACCCATGTGTGGCACATACGATGACATCATCCCCCCGCTTATAGGTTCAGTGCTTACATGGACTCCAGCTGCATTTATCTCCAATTTCCCTCCATCTGGTTTGAATTGCATTCAAAGCGACTCATGATAAAAAGAGACTTCTTCGGCAAAATGCAATACAATGGTACATACCAGGATGTCTGGATACAAAAAAATGAAGAAAAAAAAATCAAAGAAAAACAATGAAAGGCTTTAAAATAAAATAACTGAATGATCACCGTCTCCTTTCTTGATTTAAATCAAGTCCATACCATCTAGTTTCTAATCTCAGCTCAGACCTGTGGTATGTGCAATCAGACTTTTAATGAAAATGAAAGTTCTGCTGAAAGAGTACTTTAGCTGCAACGCAGGCCTAAACAAACATAGTTTCTGAGTGCACTAATAACGCTTCATATGAACTAATGATGACAGAAATGAATGTATTTGACATCTCCTTCTTTAGCCTCATTAGCAATAAGTGTCAGATTTCTTTTGAGATCTGCTGGATGGATGTTTTATAGCTACAAGAATGTTTTCAGTTAGTGGTCTAGTCTGTTGATTGCAAATTATAAATTTCAGAGCAGCATACTGCAACAGCCAACATTGCCATGGATTACAGTCACCAACATGACTAGGCCCTCCCTTCCTTGGTGAGAGTGTTGATTGTTGTAAGAGTGGGAGTGTTCCAAGGGAGTCCAGGGAGTCAGAACTGGCATTTCTGGAGAAAGGCCACAGTGTTACCTGGAGTATATTATAATATGGAGTTTGGGGTGTGAAAAAACTTAGAATGACCACCAACACAGTCCATTCCCCCAACAACTGACTCCCTGCTCCCCGGGCTGTGAGTATGTACAAAGCAAGCTCTCAGCAAGCCCTCAGCCCACCTTTCTTCATGCTCAGTAGTGTAGTGACAGCTAGTGCGCACATACACACATTGGAATTTTGATGGAACATGGCAAGTGACTCTACTGTTCTTACTGTTATGGGGAGTTCAATCAAATTTACAGTATTGAAACTCTTGAATAAGCTATATCTTAGTCTGTAAATATCGGCCAGCATTTTTGATTCCCTTGACTTGCTCAGCCTTCCCTTCTTGTCTGTATCTGTCCATCTTTTACAGCTTCTGTACTTCAGACATGCCCTCCCACTGAGAATAGGGCTTTGGTCCAGCCACTCCAGCCCTTCATTGCTGGTTTGTTCCAGCTGTTACCCCACTATGGAGGTCTAATCCACCGCTGCCGGTTTTGACATGCACTGTGGTGGCCCAATCAGTCAAAAAATGGTCCAGATAGTAGCTCAAACATTGGGCTTGTTCAAACTGAGCACTGAGTTCACTGATTCTGTCATCATAGATGCACTCAGCTTGTTCTGGGCACTGCTATCACATATCCAGACAATTTAGCAGATCTATATACAGGTTGAGAATGCTTTACAGTTCATGTGCCCTCTATCCAGACAAATACCATAGTTACTGTGACCTCACTGGCAAGTACAAAGTGTATTCCAGTCTAACACAAAGGTTTTACTAGATTCATACAGCTGAATATTCAGGCAGCAATCAAACAATTGTCATAACATGTTAACCTAGTTAATTAGATTTGACAAAAATGTAATGGTTGCTAGTTGATGACATAATTTTAGTTTTGATCTGCATTACTTCAAGAGCATTGTATTAACTCCATTGTGCCTCTGTATTGCTTTCAGTGTCAAAAGAAAAGCTAGTAATTACTTTTCAAGGAGGTGCAAATGGTTTCCATAGCCATGTTAACATCACTGAAATTTAGAGTATAAAACAATCACTGGAGAGGAAAACGAAGTGAAGGGTTTAACAGATCTCCTAAATCACATGGAAGGAACAAATGTGAAGGAGTAAAGGTGGCGGCAGCAGGGGGCAGTGTGGAAGATGCTCTGGATTACAGTGGAATGCAGTAGTATTTATTTATTAAACCTTGCCAAAGTAAATTCCTGACATTATATTTTCAAAAGCCTTCCAAGGATTGACCCAAGTGCTTCATAAATTTGAGTGGAAACAAAACAACAAGTTGTATTTCATACAACTGCGAGAAACCTTCTCTCTCCTTTGACATGGATGTGAGAAAAGAGATCTTTATTCCACAACAGTCAGGTGCATTCCCCTGCATGAAGCACAACACAGACCGACAGCATGCATAGTGGGGTAAGGAGGCTGGTCTCTCTGCAGTCTCGTGTCCTCTGAGTGGTCAGTTTTCTCTTTAATGCACCTCTAATTTCTCTCCAACCCCAACTACAGGCATTGTGTTCAGTGTGTACAAACCTGATGCAGAACTGTTTCCATTTGGGTGTGACAGCCACAATCTTTGATCATCTATGGAGGTCTTTAGAGAAGAGAACCAAATGTGGAAATAAGGATGCAACCTGTACAGGGGACATTTATCAAAAAGTGAATTCCATGTATCAACTACAAAGGGCTTATTAAGGTAATACTGTAACAGACCTACCACATGAGCCACAATATTCCACTACAGCACTGCAAAGGATATATTATATACTAACCAATGGGAAACAAAAGAGAACACAATGTATCCTTCAATCCTTTTGATGCTTTGAAGTGTGACATTTCATTCACCATGTCATTTTTTCATTGCATGGTTTGACTTCTAAGTAGGCTACATACAGTTTGCCAACAGTCAACGGTGCCACCATGAGTAGTTTCATTTATGTTGAACCCAGTGTGGCAAAGGATATTAAATGACATGATTATTAAATGCCAAACCTGTTCTGTGTTAGTTTTTTTCAAGGAAAGATACAATGATGGTGTTATTTTCAAGCAGCAATCATAAATAGTTATAAAGCTTGGTTATAAATAAAGTCCCTTTTCTGGCACTCCCACCCACCCTTCCAAACTTACCACTTTGAAAGGAAATTCACAATTTATACGGGCCTTGTCATATTTTCATATTTATATCGGTTAGTAGAATCAAGTACAAGGTAGTTTTTCCTTGCCATCAGAGAAGGGGCTACTTCTGAGTTTCCCTAAACTTTCAGCTGCTTGCAGAATACCTCTGATTTCCATTTTTGCTGATATGCTCCAGACAAGCACTAGCCCTTTGCATTTGTTTTAATAACAGATAACTGCATAATGCAGAAAAAGTAAAACAAAAATGTTTTAGGAGATGTACTAATGCCCTCTGAATAATTTTTTTGAGACTTGTCTGATTTTTTTTTTTTTTGCATGTATTTTTGACATTATTGTTTTCATGTATTACAATCTCATTCATGAAAATCCTTGCACACCACAGCCATCTTGCAATTCCCCGCTTATCCTCAGTCCCACAGTTTCTGCCCTTGTGGTAAAAAGGCATGCCTGTCTCGGGCAAGCTGTTACCATGTGCTAATGCTATCAATTGTCATTGTCATGATAAGGTATTACCTTCATGTGTATATTACATATTTTACTTTTATATCCCTTTGCCATCCCCATATCTCAAACAATCTACTGTCCAACTAAAGCATTTCTGCATTTGTGGTACTGCTGCCTATGTCATAACCTACTAGATAATTCCTAGAGTATACCTGAGTCTGAAGCATCCTGGATAGGTTGGAACTAGGGTACGTGGAAAAATTTATGTTCTGTCAAATTCACATGACCTGGTCTCCCATTCCAGCGAACAAGATGTATTATGTGTAATGAATGAGCAGAAAAGCTAATCTGATGTCTTATACGATAATCACAGGTCAGGGGACCAACATGCGGGGGAAATCACTCTACAATCAGAAAACATTCCCTGCTTTACACAACGGGGCTGCAGGTCGCCTGCTTATTCCCCACATTCTTCCCACCGGGGGCTTTTTAGGTCCCGATTAACCTCTGACTCGGGCGTCTCTGCAAACAAGGAAATGCACATCAAAGGGCAAATGAGCTCAAGGCTCAAGGTTTTGATGCAGTGTATATGTTGGAGGGGGGGGATTGAATTAGGCCAAGCTGCACTGACCCAAAAGCCCAGAGAGAGAGAGACAGCCCTTGTTTGCGATCCGCATTTCGTCCTGTGAGGGCTCTCAGATCGTGCAGCGCATGACACCCCTTGCCAAGGGTGTTCGTTACCGATGCCGGGGGTTTGCCGGAAAGGCCAACACACTCGGAGAATATACAATAAAGTAGCTGCACAGGTTTCATGCTCTTCCACAGTCAATCAAGCGTTCATTCAGCCAGGCTGTGGCCTGGGGCTGTGGATGAGATAATGTTGCCTCCTCGGGTCACCTGACAGTCATTTGAAAGGAGATAGAGAGGAAGGGAAGAATACCTTTCTCAAGTATCGTTGGAAATTTCCCAGACGCTGCTAAATATGTATTTGTACATACCTCTTTGATGTTGGCTCTGTTTAGTGTTTACTCGATGGGGAAATTGAGTTATACCTCTCAACATCAAGGAATAATGCAGATTACTACTACTGATGTGTTCCACCAAAGCTTTCTTTGTGTAAATGTACACATCATTAGTTTTGGCCCACCTTTGCTGGTGGGAAAAGCTATAGGAAACCACGCTATAGAAGTCGTTCAATTCATTTGAATCCTTATCTGGTAAAGGGTAACACATATTTGTCTGGAATTCAAGACAGTAAATTAGAAATTAAATATGAAGGTAATTAACCTGTTGTTGCTCACATTTTAGCAAAAGAAGTAAGTTATACAAAATGTTTACAATTTGAGGGGCTCAGTCAAAATTTTTCCTCCCTGAACAATTGTTATATCAGCCTTATTTGCCCCTCAAACAATCACTGGATTAAGTTTTATCAAAATCCAACCCTAATCTTTTGATGTATTTTCACATATAATTCCATTTTAGAGAACACAGTTTAAAGTGAAGTGAATACTAGAGTGGAGAAAAAAATGCAGTTTTTTGCATTGACATTGCAGAACTCAGTTCCTCTTGAAAGAAGTTATCTTTGAAGCCTTGCCTCAGTGTTATTGTTCATTCTTTGCATTCCTTTCCGACTCACACTGTTTTTTTGTGAGGAACCTAAGGTTACATGACTTCATTCAAACATAGCCCTACAGGTAAAAGAAAAAAATATATATACAGTATATATATTTATATAATATACACAGTATACATATGTGCAGCTCTTCTGGGTTTTTGTTTTTATCAGAATTCATTCTGTGCTTGTGTCCCCCTCGTGTGAACTTGAATTTAACTCTTGGGCAGCCATATGAAAAATACATATTTTACAGACGTCCCCAGAAAAATCTTATGTCTTAATTTATGAGACTATAGTCCAGTCTTAAGTAACAATTTTCTGGTAAGGTTCTGGGTTACAATGATCAGGTCAAGTCTGGAGTAACAATTGTCAGTTCTCAAATAAGATTTCACGTTACAATGGTCAAGCCAAGTCACAAGTCACGAGTGTCAAGACTCAGATTCCCAGTCTCAAAGTCCTACATTTCAACTGGAATATTTCCGAAATTTTAGTATAATGTGGTGGTCATGTCTAAGTTATCTCAAGTTGTCTTTAAAAGAATGGTAAAACTGCTCTTATTCTGTCAGAAACTGTTATTTCCAACAAAATCAGCTTAGGCTTTTATGACATTTCATGTGAAATGTAACCACAGGCCACATCATGTACAGCAGTGATGTCTTTTGGGTGGACACTGTGCTGGTTTTCCCAGCTTTTAAGGTTTTTGAAAGAATGTGACTGCAGAGCATAAACGTCACATGCGCGTGTTTCACCAGTAAAACACATTTTTCTTACATGTGTGACCAGACCTCATTTGCAAGTCAGAGGTATCTCCTTTTGTGAAAGAATATTGTTTGATCAAAAACAAACATGAAGAAAGAGCATGCAGTTCACATGCCTCATAGTGACAGTTTTGGTCTTTCAGTTAGTGCAAAGTGCACATGCTCTTCCACCTATCCTTACTGATATCTGCTATAATACACATGCCTAGGTTTTGGCCAGCTCTAGGACCAGTTTAGGAAGCAAGAGTTATTGTATTAACTTGTAGCTGGCTGGCTACGTTTTCAACATGTAATATATTTGATTTGCATGGAAAGACCACTACTGTTACTGTAATAAATCTTTTTATATAATTGGCTTATATACAGAGGTCTTCATTGTAGTAGATCTAGTATTTATTGTATGTTCTTACTGTCAGCTAAATTAACTGTTTGCTTATAAAGACACTATCTGATTCTGCAGATTCTTGATAGATTTTGACACAAGGTATAAAGTGTTCCGTACTGACAAGGATTCAATTTGTCAGCTAATGATAATGATTAACTTGAATTTCATAATGAAAATTCAGATAGGAAACAATTTGATCCTGACAAATTGGTCCTTGTGTGTGTGTGTGTGTGTGTGAGATTGAAATATAGTAATGCAATTTCAACCTTTTGACAAACCAGTCTTGGAAATTTCAAATTCTCTTATATCATCAGATATCCTGTTATCTGATATTCCAGTGTATATATGTCTTTGTGCATTGTGCTTGCTTTGATTAGAAATCACAGTAGTTATTCCAGTTTCTATACTTTCCTCTGTGGGCAAACCATGGAACACTAGAACTCAAAGCTTATACAAGTTCAAACATAATATGTATGAGGTAAAAGGTAAGGAGATAAACAGCCCAATTAGAGGGGTCTTTTATATTTTCCCTCAACAGCGTATTTCGCAATCCTGCACCTTGTATTGTGCCACGTCTTTCAAATTACCAGGAAATCCGGACATGTAAACGGAATGGATGAAATCGAACCAGTTTCTTTTTCTGCCACCCTCCCCCCTCCTTCTCCTTTCATCACAACATCCCTAAACAAAAAGGGAAAAAAATAAAACAAAATAAAACCTGAGATGTGAATAGAGAGGATTGTTCATTTAGAGATTCCGGCGCACAAGTGCAATCACAATTCAAACACAAATGTGAGTCATCTGGCTTCTGGTCACAATCCCAGGACAAACAGAATGAGATGTTTAAACTGGGTCTCATTTCCTGCTGATCACGTAATGCACCCGCCCTGAGGCTCTGACACCATGCCTGGAGGACAGGGAGGCCTCAGACAGATGATAAATCATCCTTTCTGTGATCTGTTGTGCGATTGCTGGATTTGAATTATATCATGGAAGGCACACCAACCCAGCGTTGTATTTTTGCCATGGTGTGAGGTGACATGCCTTATTTCAATATAAAGATGTGGACCGAGCTGTTGGCTGCCTTGTTGCATTGTATGTGTGGAGGAGTCTGCAGCAGGTCTGGCGCTATGCACCTCAGTGCACCCCCAGTTATCTCCTTATGTCCTGATGTCTACATACTATTTTTGACTTTTTGTGCACCCCCATGGATTGCAGTTGCCCCCCTCTGTATTTTCTCCTGGTGCTGGTGCCACATGAACAAGCATACAAGCACATAGAAGTCAGCTTTTATTTTGTGCTTGCATCCCATGCACATTAAGGCATATTTTGCACTTCATATGTCAGCAACTGAATTGACATCATAGGCTGGTGCAAGATCTCAGAATTCTTCTAAATAACTTGTGCCTTTTGGGTTATGTTTCTTATTGGTAGTTCACGTTTCAAGTGTCTGTGATCAAATCAATGTCTGTGACTTTCTGAATGATGGAATGGGCAGGTGTGAAGTCTACATTTTGCTGTAACATACTGCTTTAATTGCTTCATGTACAACCTGACATGGTTTAAATTTGGATGTGGCCATTACAACAACGTCCTGCAACAGTGTGTGCAAGGCCCATTAATAGGATTAATGCTTACCACTTGAAAACTTTTGGTGCTGTAGTCTGTAAGCTTGTTTTTACTTTCTGTATTGAAGCTTTTGGAACATAACATTGTTTATTTAACTGCTATCATAAATGCATATCATGTGAAATCGAGGCTTCATGAAGCTGCACTATTCACCTTTGTATCATTTTATTCATTGATGAAATGAATGTGTAAAAAAAGTTCCATGCAGACAATACAGTACATACATGGCCAGGTCTGCCTTGTTAGATTTTGTATCTCAGTGGTGGTTAAATAAAGGTAAAATGCATCAACTCAAATGACACAATTCTATAATTCAACAGCGCGAGTAGGAGTTCATAAAGATATGCACTTTTCTATGCATGTATTGGTGCACTACACCTGCACAAATCTTTATCTGAGGATCCAGAACATGCACCTTCTGTTTCCTAATGCTTCTGGTTAGTGTTCATGTGCTCTTGCATCTCAGATCCCACAGAGCAGAGACCAATTATAAACACATGTTGCTTTATTCGGAACAGTGTAAACTACAGGCCATTACCCTATCTATGACCACAAAAACACTATACAGCAGAAAAAATCAGAGTAAAATGAAATGCTTACAGAACACCACATTTGTTGTGAAACGAGATGGACAATGAAAATGCACATTGTGATGAGTATTTGCTTCTAATAAAAAGAAACCTTATTAAGGTCAAAATATGGACAAAAAAATGGATGGACAAAACCAATGTTTTCAAGTTCCCACAAGCCTACAAAAAACTTTTCAATTGAAAAGAGGCAACATGCCACCACAATTATGAAACAAACCAGCTGGGTCATAAACTGCCTTTTTAAAGAAATAAATAAAATATGTTCGAATAAATGGTGTCCAGTTGAATTAACTTTGTTTGTGATCTGAGACAGCAAAATATATAAATTAAACATACAAATTTCTCAGTGCAGCTAAAAATATTGCATTTGGAATTGTGGAATTGTGACCAATTTTAGTATTGCTACAAATCTTACAAACCCTTCATTCAAGTCAGCACGGCTATTGATGGGAATCCTCTTGTCTTTCCAATGATATGACTAACATGTGAAGGGTATGGTACCATGAATGTGTAACGTCATTGTATCTTGTGAGAAGTGTATCCAGATGGCAAAATTGAGATAAAGACATTGCATTACATGTATTCATTTGGCAGACATTTTCATCCAAAGCAATTTACAAGTGAGGCAGAGTAAAACACAAGCAAAAAGCCATATAAGGAGTCAACAATATTAGAAGTGCTGCATGACCAGGTTTCAATAGTTGGCCAGACAAGGTACAAGGTACACTGCTACTGTCTTCATCCAGATATAGGCAGTAATTAGTTTATCTACATTTCTGTATGTATTTGAGTGAAAGAGAGCTAGTTATTCTAAAATATGGCTTTACATGTTAATGAAGTAGTGCAAATAGATGGTGAAAGCAGGCAAATAACTTTAAATGACACAATGTTACACAATTAAGGATGTCAATTTAATGAGATACAGCTTTGGTGATAATATCAATTAGAATTTGTTTAGAAAAATAACCAAATTAATCTGATTTAACTAGAGGCTTAGGTTATTTTTCAATTTAATGTAAAAAAGGAATTGTAATAGATGAAACATTGTGGCCAATTGGAGGAAGACCCCCCATTGGACCAAGCCTGGTAAGGCTATAGGTTAAAGGCTATCACCATCATCATGAACGTAGACTCCTCTGCTGAAAGAACAAAGAGGGACCAATGGAACAGGTAACACTCAATAACAGACAAGAGGCGAAGCAACAGGAATCTGGATTTCTAAAGAACTTTGCAAGGATTCCATGACAAAGCATTCCAAAGGAATCCTGTCCCATTTTCTTTCCTATGATGTGTCCTCAGATCCTAAAAGAATGCTCTCTGGGGAGGAAGTGGGAACTTGGATGGACCTAACAGGAAATGAGAGGAATATGACTGTTTGGTGATATATTAATGCATGTCACACTGTAACAATTGTAACTTTTAAAAATATTAACCATGATGTTCTGCAGTTTCCTGTTTTATGACGATCACAACGAATAAAAAATACTGTGTTATGTGCTTTCTCAAGGTGATGAGGGAAAGTACTTTAATTTAGCTTCTGTGATTTATTTGCATATGGTTATTAGGCCATGCATACCAGTTTGCTCTCTTTGAAAATATTACTGCATATACTGTCTGTAATGATTTAAAGTTGATTGAAAGACCTCAAAAACTAATTTGTAAATATTAAGTATACATTGATGCCCTTCTTAAATTTAGAGGCTGCTCAATGGTTAATCCGATCCCAACTGTAACAACACAAAGTGCAAGTATTATATTCTGTATATTTTATACAGATTTGCATTGTGTGGGGTCAACACGCTAAAAAGAATGAAGATTTCTTGGAAATATTTTGACTAACAAAAGATGCAAAAGATATTTGACTCTTCGGAGAGTACGTTTTTGTGGTTTTCTGCATAGATTTCCACCATCAACCACAAACACTTTATTCATGCGGAATTCTGACCAGAGTGAAGCCTTGTGCAGCAGGAGTATATAGCAAAACATGTCCAATGCGATTGGTTCCCACAACGCCCCCCAATCCCCGACAACACCCAGGGGGCATGTGGGTAAGCTTGCATTCAGGCATTTTCGGGACCCTACCAGCTTCACCTTGGGCCAAACCGCCATAACAAATGTGGCACACACCAAAAATGAGATCCAAGAGAACAGAGTGTGACAAGTGTTCTGAAGTATGTAACAAATGACTGCATGGATAAATGAGTTTATATTCTTGGTTTTGTGCAGTGAAATGCTTATCTAAACTTCTGCCCATTCTCTGACACTTTGTTTGCATAAATCATCCGTTCTAGTAAGCTGCTCTTGTATCAGGCGAACAGTGCAATGAAATGAGGCAGATGACAGACTCCTGGAAAATTTCAATTTAGCATAAATTTCTCAGATTAACAGGTCTCTGCGTGATCGTTAGTTGGATTCTTACCACCTTCTCAACTTCCGAAACACCATTTATTTCAGTGGGAGATACAGTTGGAAAATTGCAATTTTGTATTTATGTGTCATGATCAGTGGTGGGGAACCACAATGGGAGGTTGTACAAACTGCTCCTTTAGAATAACGAAATGCCCTCACTAATTTAGTGCTGTTGAATATTTGGATGAAACTTTCTGAAAGCCGGCCAGATGGGATTGATTACAACTAATGCACACTATGTGTGGATAAATACCCTGTCAATGCCACAGCAGGCCTTCCCTTTACCGATGGATTTTATTTTTGAAGGACTGCCTCCTTATTAAAGTCATTTCTTTGAAAACCAGTAGTCGCACATGAGGTGTTAAGAGCTTGGTCTACACAATACAGACTTTAAAAAAGCACACCCCTTCTCCTTCAGTACATACACGCAGACCCCTTACAAAGGGCTGTGCTTGGAAGAAATCACAAGGTTCAATTGACCTGTCAGATTGGTTAAGATCCGCACCACTAAAGCCAGTGCAGACGTTCACACCTGAATCCTTTATCACATGCATGTGGTGTGTGTGGTGTGCACATTGACATTATACTATAAATCAGAGCCCTTTTATACTCGCAGCTAAAATGTTTGAAAACACTTTCGTGTAATTGAAACCAGTTAAAAGATTTGCAACAAATGTGGCACTTTAATGGTCAGAGAGCAATGTAGCGTGACCCAGTAAAATATTGTATGGCAATGTTATGGAGTAGTTGTTTTTCATTGTTCACAGTATACATTGTGGCAAGGATGTTGTTACTAGCACTTGGACTTTATGAGGAAAATTATGGACTTCTACAACCATTGGCACAATTGTTTCAACAATACTTTACACCCTGTCACAGTTAGAATGAAAACTGTGATGTAACTTTCTGAATATAATGGCGTATTACATTCAGGCAACATTTTGCTGAGAGATGTCATATTTGGCGCGGTTGTAGCTTCGAGGCATACAATATGTGGTGTGGTCTAGCCCTGTTGAAGTCAAGGTGATTTTTGATTTTCACATTATGTTTGGCTTCATATATAAATGTAGATTATACAAACTTGTCTCTACGTCAAACACCATTAGACCACAAGGACTTATTCTGTTAAATGAAATGGGAGCCTCTGGTATTTTAAGCAATTCTTGCCTTTCTCCTTCCTCTGAATAACTTAGGAGTCCTCTGGGTTTCCAGTCCTCTCATTCCCATTTAGTCATCCAGTATTGACTCATAAGTTAACATTTTCACTCTGGTTGTCCCCTTTCTGTATCACATTTAAGATTATGAGGATGACTATCTATCTCATAGTTGAGAATAAGTATGGAAGCACATTTAACACATGCTCCACCTTTAACTCTGTGCCACTCAGCACCCAAGGTGTGACAGTACCTCTAAAGTCCCCCCCCCCCCCAAATATAATATTCAGAAAGAGGCTGTGAAGCAGAAACTGAAGAAGTGAAGACACTTTAAGACACATTAATTAGCAATTTGTACCAATCTAATTTACTCTATGTGTCTGTAGTCCTCTGAACAATGACAGCTTAGGCACATCATAATTTATCATGTGTGCCCAAATCTATCATTATTCTAGCAAAAATGTACAAACCCCTTTCACTTACTTGATTTTATTTTTGAACTGGAAACAGAACTTTGGATATGATCCATAATCTTTTCAAGTGGTATTTGAAAGAACACTAAACAGACTTACCAGATAAAACTTAACACCTGAAACCATCTGGAGCTCTCATTTGAAAGTAATAAAACATCAAGGCACTCATCAAATAAGTCATGTCCAACTTTCCCTTTCAACTGAGATTTTTCATTTCACTGGCACAATATTGTCGAGCCGCAGTTTTATTTTCAAGGCTCTTTGTCCTTCAGGAACTTGTTTTCCAATGAATATATCATGGGACTGTCTATTGTACTATTAATGTTCTTCTGTTGAAATGGGATTTGTGAGTTTAGGAAAACAGAAATCTGGGGCAAGGGATGTTGGAGCCAGGTGTTGCCCAACAACCCCAATACCATCCTGCAGGTTGTTTAGTCCGTAGGTCTGTATTCAGAGGTATATCCCCTCAAATAATTGTTTGTTTGGAAATAAGTTAAACGGGGTGTATTTATGAAAATGGATACAGCAGGCAGGTGTCATTGTGAGCCACGGCCTAATGGCACTTAAAATGCCTGCATGTGCGTTTTCTGATCATACAAAGCCAGTTCTTGGTGGATACACATGGTTGAAGAATGGGAATGCTGTCTCTCCTTCTCAAGTACAACTTCAGTTACTGGAATGACATGCTAAAGCTATTATTTCCCGGGGTTAGGTCAGGGCCTTGATGTAAGAAAAATACATGACAAGCTAAAGCATTTCCATACCCCCTCATCTCCATCCTGTGGAAGAGGAGGGGATTTAATTCTCTCAGAATATATCTCCCACATAATGCATATCCCTTGCCTGGCTACTTAAAGGCAGCACAATGGAATTTTGAAATGATCGCATCCTCCCGTAATTCATTAACTAAAGTCTATACTGAGTCAGATATGGGCAAGAACTGTATAAATATGCTCAGGTTTAGTATCTTAACAATAACAGTAATACAATAGAAATAATTACAGTATTCACAATCACTGCATTCACTTCACATAAAATAAAATCATGCAGTGTGCCACAAAATTCCTGAGGTGAAATCAGTCAGACATCAATCAGTAGACATTCTAAGGGTGTGATTAACACTTCTAAGTATATATATATTATATTGAATACTATTAAGTGTATGTACAAGTTTAAGAAAGTGTATTTAAAAACAACGACAAAAACTACTCTGTCTCAAACCTGTTGTTCAAGGTCCTGGATGTGCATATTAACATAAAGTACCATTCTGTATCCATGTTGTTTAGTGTCTGTGCCTGCTCTCATTATAGCATCTGTGATGTAACAAGTTATTGAAATTCATGTCACTTACCGTTTACTACTCATCTATTTTCCTTTGTTAAAATGCACTGAAAACCCTCTGCTGCCACCCTACAATTGATGCAGGCAGCTGTTAAGTCAAGTGAAATATTCTGATGAACAGCTATGCACGGGTACATAAAGTATTGTCTGTGGCAAGTGTAAATGTGATCTTATATGATTCAATAGACCTTAAGCCAATATGATTGACTTGTCTATTCTTTTTCAGAATTTAAAGCCACAGTATCACAGCTTGTAAATTTCAACAGAAATACTCACAGCAGAATGGTTACAGACAAGGTTGCCATTACTAAAACAGTTTAGACTGGCTAGCAGTGATTGTGGAACCACTTTGCTGTCTTGAAATTTTGCGTTGAGTAAGGATATCTGTTTATTTAAGATAACTCCAGAAAGTACATTAAAAATGATAGAATGACACAAGCGGCAAACATCTGAAACCGGATGATGCCGCGTGAAACTGAGACCTGAAATCGGTACACCCTTAGATTCCGACGTGAGCCCTACGAGTACCTGCTGCACAAGTTTGGGGACAATGCCGCATTGTGCATCAGTCATTCAATGCCATGTTGCGGAGTAGCATTGACAATGAGTGATAAAATAAAAATGATGTCACCACTGTTTATGAAAAAGAACAAAGAGGTGCCTAAAAGCTTCCAGATTTATGATTCAACTCAAGTGAGGAATCACACAGAAAGAGCAGCTTAGATGGGATGAAGTGCATGGATGCAATGATTAATACATACAGTATATTGTCATGTCCTATAATAAGATTATTTGTGTTTCTGTGTGTGTAAACACATATGATATAACATGCATCAGCCCTACCCCAGTGCCAGTATATCTAGACCATATTCATGGTAAACACCTGGCTTTTATTAAAGCACAATATCAAATGAATGTCTTCATGCATCATTAATGGAAAATTGAAAGCACCCATGCTTTGGCAGATCTAAAATGCACAATTAAAACTATAAAACTGTTTGTCAAACTGATTCAAAAACATATTTTGAATTTCAAGAAAATGTAACTTTTAAAGACTATTATGTTTAGCTATGTCATAAATCACAACTCTTAACATGAGCTGTATAACCTTAGTGCACCCAAAATACCTTCAGTATTTATCATTCATTGCTGTTTACATTTAACAGTGTGAAAATTGGTGACATATTTGGGTCACTGCTTAGAGGATGGTATTATCTAATATACATTTTTGGGGATGACGATGAAAATATCCAAAAGGTATTACTTGAATAAAGCTAAATGTATCATCTATTGTTTTCCCCAGAAATGTTAGATGTGGCCCTGGGAGTATGTGCTTTCAAATCTTTCTTGGTTGCATGAGACATTATCGTGGAATGTATGAGAATGGAGAAATGGCCTCAGTACAAATACTCTGTCTGTTGTTTGAAATAGATTTTACGACAATGTTTTATGCGATTTGGTTTCTGCATTTTTAAATGTTTTGTCCATGGCCAATGCAGGACAGGAACAACTGGCAGATGAACCAATGTGGTTGTAAAGTTGTCATATCAAGATTTTAATTCAATCAACCATGCACTCAACCATGATGTTTCCTCCTATGTCCTTGTGAGGCACAAGCTGATGTTTGCCTCACTGCCCTGGGCAAGAGGATGAATGACAGGAGTCACATTTACCAGCTGAGGACAAGGAAGGACCTGTCAGCTTTTGATTTACGAACGTCTCCTTTCATGTGGCAAACATTTGGCAAAAGAGAGGTTGGTGTTATCGCTTAAAATCTAAGTCTTTCACGATATAACAAGGAACATTCATTTTCCCAGGGTAGGTCCAGCTGTGGCGTGACTCCTCAGAACTGGCCCAATCCGTCTTCTGGCACAATAAGAGGATATAGCCAGTTATCCAATGGGCATCACATCCTCCTTAGCCTGAATTCGCCTTGTTTCAACCACCAAAAGTTTACACTGGCTACTGTTTAGGATGGGATTTAGGTTTTGGTTATTTTGAAGTAACAGATGTTATTAAAGGCATTTTGGTAATATTTTTTAGAGGAATTATATAATATAAATATTTGAGAATATTTGACATTATCCCACAATTCACACTGCTTCAGCATTGTGAGCTTAACACATCACACACTGTCACCAATGCTTAGACTAGAATGTCCAAAAGTCACATATCATATTTTAGAATTTCCAGGTGCCACGGTTTCCAGATACACAGTTAACTGGGAGGAAAGCTATCATAGACTGATGGTAAAAGGTAATTTTCTACACTACAGAGGGGTGGCCATTTGTTTGAACTCATCGAAAGAGTCCATTCTAAATGCATTGTTGTCATCTGCCAGCCAAACATACTGAGAGGAAAAAGCTTTCCCACAAAACTATACAATGACAATATTTCTGCACAGGGCATTCGGCTGAATAAATGCATTATTCCAGCCATGAAATGTAATTCTTTTCCTGGGGAAAGAATCCAAACATGAAATTACCACTGACGTCTTATTGATCTTATGAGTAATTAGTCATAAGCTATGTCTCAGATTTCCAACATTATACCTTGGGCCAACCGTCATGGTGCCATGTTTCTTTGACTCTACTGTCTTGAAAGAGAAACATGCATGTATCAATTGACATAGACATTTTACCTTGCATTTGCTGGTATTCCTTCATGAACACATGTAACACTGAAACCTTGTTCGTTCCATCTTACCTTGTTTGACACTGTACTAGTAGTGACTTTTTAATAAATAAGGGCACTCTATACCCAAAATAGAGTAATAGTTTTATTCCCTTGTTAGAGTTCAGAACTACACTGATCAGTCGCACAATGTGGTCATTGGTATTTATAGTATGGTCTTGCATTGACATAAAGCCACAGTTGTGAACAATTATCAGTGTCATTGCTTGGCTACCATTTGTTGTCAATTCTTTTAAATTCTTCTTTAGATGCTTTGTTTCTTACAATGGTTTAAACTGTTTTAATTTCGTTTAATTTCATTGTACCGAAGCCCTTGGGGAAAATAATGACAAATGGCACGATATTAAATACATTGTGATTAACTGACAACTTCTCATTTTATTGCCCTGGAAACTACCAATAAAAAAGCATTTAACCATACTAAACTGTACATATTCTTTTGACCTTTTCAAGACATCTTTTATTGCTGGAATATGTTTTTTATGCTGTTGATTTGCTTTTCATGAATTTCATATTAACTGAATTAACTGATGTAGAATATCTACATCAAGATAAATCAATTACTTTGGCAGTGGATTGGTAGAGAGTAAGCTTACAACATCAGTAGTGTGTGTATAATATATCTGTTGTTTTTCAGGCCAGATGAACCTAATCCTCCCATTATTTATATGCATAGTCGGCCAAGATTTCCTCTGACTCTCTGCCAACTTGACTCTCAACATGCTCTGGCTCTGCAGATGGAAGGTGTTGTGTGTAAATCTAGGCAGAGGAGAAAGATAGCTGCTGCCTGCTGAGATACCACAGGTCCTGTGACCTTTACACTACTGAGACACCACAGCTCCCGCAAGCTTTACATTATTATTGATTACGGAGTCCCACAATGCACTACACACTAATGAAAGCCAACTGGAAAGTATGTGCATCTCTCACAGACACCAGCTGCTTAAGCTGTAGTTGCTTGAATATTGCTAGATGGCGCTGAAGAACAGTGTAATAACAAACTGGCCAACACAAACCATATTGTACCTTCGGGAAAAGAAACCGAAGCTGCAAAGTTGAGGAAATTTAAAATTTGAACCTGTCACCCTGGCCAATGGGAGTACCAGGAATATGTGGATACAGTGAATATGTGACAGCTTCTAAAGCCTTTACATTGCTGAGAGTGGTAAACTCTGAAATCAGGGCTCCAGAAAGGCTTCAAGGAGACAGCTGAATATTTCAGTCTGTCATGAAGTACCCTCCCTGATGTATTGAGTTCTACTGCTTTGACAATTTCTGCCCATCAAAACGTGACAAATTTTTCAAAATAAGTTCAATTTCAGTGTTACTTTTTGGGTGAGATTTTTTTTTTCCAAAGAGAAATGAAACAAAAATACCATTCAATTGACGACCAAAGATAACCCTTGTCAATGTGTTTCTGATTAGAAAGGATGTTCTTTGCCCCTCTGCTTTTCAGAATGGTTTGTATTGGATTGTAACATCAGTGAGGTAAGCATTGTCCTTGAATTTCATGGCATCATCTAAATTACTCAACTGCATATGCTTTATGTGGGGGGGGGGGGGGTAGTATGAAATGAATTTCACTTTTATTGCAACAATTACAAATATGCCTTTTTGGATGAACAAGCGGTTCAGAGTTTTCATTTCATCCAGCTACTTCAGCATTCTAATGTTTCATATTCCAACATTCAAAACTTTGCCCTTATACTGCTGTGATGCAAATGGTTTGCCACCTGCTGCACAACCAAAGCTATTAAATCACTCTCAGTACCTCTGTGGTCTTCCAGATGGAAAAGAATGGTCTGAATCACTGTTTATCATCCCTTGTGGGTGTAACCCATCTGCATCTATGATTCAACATGAAAGCCTAGGAGTGTGTTTTCACCCGGTCAGACCAGGGACGATAATGATTTAAAGACATCTCTGACAGCATCTGACTGTGGGGGGGAAAATACACAAACACTTGCAAGGCAAACCTTCTGACTTTCCAATCATAACCAATAAAAAACCAGGGTGGGCTCTATAAAGAATCAGATCTGCCTATGTCAGTTCAGATTGAAGTGTGGGTAATGTTTCAGAACGGCGGAGCAACTTCAGGGTAGTTGTAGGATCTATTACTAATAAAGAAAGTGGCTCTCTCACTGTGGTGAGAGACATTACAATGGCACGCTTTGCTTCAAAGCTGTAAACCACACGTGTTTAATCGTGCTCCCATGTTGTTCCTCTGAAGTCTAAAGGGACTGGAAGCATCATGAAACTGAACAGACTCCCCTTGCTTTCAAAATCTCGCTTCCACCACAAACACTTTGTAACAGCACTTTCCATGTAATAATAACTGGTTGTAGATATATTTCATTTAATTTAGTCTGTGGTTTTGATTAAACATATCAAAACCACAGACTAAATTAAATTAAATATATAAACACTTGAGTCTTGTAGAGGGGGAAAAGGGCGTCAGTTATACGTATCAACAGAGCAACAATGAATACATGAATACTTGGGAGGAATCATGATCTTCTAGAAAATGGTTTCCACTCTTCAAGTGGATGACCTTTGCTGTACTTTACATCAAGAAGTTAGATCCTTTTGATGAAGGTATGCAAGGTTTCATTCTCCCTTTAGAGTTAAATAAATGGAGAACGTTAAGTTAAAACTAATGAGTAGCAAAAATGGAATTTGGATATAGTGGTAACAAGTACTCATATTTATTATCATACTCTAAGCAGCTGAAATGGGCCCACTTCAGCTAGTGAAATAACTTGACTCAGCATTTGGATCAGAATGTTTTTTTTCCCTACTTATTAGTGTTTTTTTGTCTGTATCATTTTTTTTTCTTCAAAATCATGGATCAGGCAGTACTCATATCTTACCCTAAGAACATTTTGAATAATGAAAACAAGATGATGTGTTGGAATTCACTGGCTATGAAAGAGACACGTCTGGTCAGATCACTTAAACATGGATTTAGTCACGCCTTCAAACCACAAGTTGTGCCTGCACAGCATCCATTCAATTAAATGGATATTAGACAATATAATTTGTGTAAATACTTAATGTCTGAGATGAATAAAGGTTTTTATTACCAATTATCCAGGGTCTTTAAGGCACATGAAAATAATTTCTTTAAATATTCATTTGGAATGAATCTAACTGATTGACTTGGCAATTGCTTCATTACTTTTCTAACATGCATTGATAAAAAAAAGCAAGTTAGAGGGCTGTAACATGAACAAATTATTTGCAGTTAGTTTCTATATGATCTTAGGTGGTTAACATGTATTAAAGCAGCATTGTCACCATTGGTAGCATAATAAACAGTGTGACACATTGCTTGTTAGAAGAATTGCTTTCTCATGATGTCATTCATGCCATGAATAGAATTTTCTGTCAATGAAATATCAGCTGCAAATGTATGTGCCTAATTAGACTGCATGCTTTGTTTCTTGAGATGCATATCACTGTGCTCCCCAGTTGAGCAGTTGGGTAATTTGCTTCCTTTGCAGTACTCTGTGGGCTGTATGCACCCTTTAACAAGGGAGTACTGTTTGCATGAGATAGTTACTTGATGGTTGCCCAAACATGAAGTGAGACATTAAAATGGAAAATTGATCTTGGCTGGCAAAATAGATCTTTCTAGATCCTTTAGAAACACAGGTTATTTACCATGACAAGAAAACAAGCAATAGAAGTTATAGCTGGATGAATCTGATACAAGCATCATTTGATCAGCAAAGTATCAGAAAAAAAGTCACATTTACTTTCTTTTGTTTATTCCTACTCTTTAAAGAAAACTAAATCTGTCCATGTGCTAGCTAAATGGAAAGGTTAAGGTTGCTTTGATGGAATGACCATCATGTAGCTAAAAATGAAAAGGGAATCACCCAGGCTACTCTATTGGTCTGTATTGTGGACATTTATTATATGATGCTGTTGATATTTTGACCCTTTGGCTTATTTGAATTGTGCACAGGGACCAGCCAAATCAGTAACCAACTTAAACGAGGAATGCATGTGATTGAAAAAAGGCAGACCTAAGTTTAAAACACTCATAAATGCAAAATAAATGCATGAGCCCACATGGACATTGAACTAGACAAGGGCTAGATGGGAAATGGCCAGGTGCCAGAGTTTCACCTTAAAGGAGTGACTCCTAAATAAAGAATCGGCACTTGCAGTGCCCATGTGCAAGACAATAAATGTATTATGATTTGTATAGCTGAATCACATTTCACAACTGCCCAAGCTGGAAGCCTTCCAATGTTACAAAGTGCCCCCGTATGAATGAGCCAGACTGTGCCAAAAGGAAACGGAACACCTGATATTCAACACACTTTTTGTTCCTTACTCAGTACAAAGCTTCCAATAGCATCTACATTTGATTAATTTCTCTCAGTGTTTGAATCATGCTCTGTAACACAAGACCTACAATTGCTTCAGAACATGAATGCTTATGTTTCCCAGCAATGCATTTAGTGCAGTAAGATGAATATATTTTGAAAAGAAGAAAGTGACTGACCGATTCAAACTGGAAACCTACAAGAGTATTCATCTCACAGTATCTAGCGATGACATGAAGCACAACAATCCACATTTCTGGCTGTTTACTTGAGTGCCAATATTCTGTAAAAGGGTAATTAAAAATGTAATACAATTTGAGATTCATTACATTTAAAAATAAAAAATGACATCTGTATGATGTACATTCATTGTATCCACAGCACATGTGGTGAACCTTGCATGTCTATATACAAAAGCAACCATGATTACTAGATTACAAGTAAATTTACTTTAAGCAATATATTCATGTTCTTTCATTTGTGTATTCATTATATAGAATACTCATATTTATATATATTCCAGCTGTGAAACTGTCATTTTACTTACACTATTCAGTAAGTAAAAGCAAGAGCTGATTGAGGCTGTGAAAATGAATTTATTTGTGACAATATGTGATACTAAAAGTCCATATATATATATATATATATAAATTGATGATTCTGAATGCACCCCAAGACTCCTCTACAATCAGCAGCAAAGATGATTATTACAGTTTAAAGCATGTGCTCACAAATCAAAACTTTCAAACAACAGCAACAAAAAAGCATTCAGCACTTCCTTGTTTGAATTATCTCAGTCTGATTCCATTCCTCCGTGAGGAGTGTTTAATGAACTTCTATTGTGGCTGCTGCTGTAGCTGGTGTCATAGTTTCCATTAGCCAAATGAATGGAACTTGACAAAACATTACTTCTGCTGGACCACATATCTGAGCTGACTCAAGTCTTGTGTACCATTTTCTCCAAAAATATTGAATGCAATTTTAAGAATCTCAACTTGGCTTGGAAAAAATAAATTTTATTTTAGACATTTATTTTAGACATTTTCCTGCAATATATGAGGCCACATTGTTGACGAACTTCAATAACATTAGCCTTGATTACCAGTGATGTATCAGGCCTGCCTTGTTCAGCAATCCTTATACATGACAAGAAATTACATAAAATATATGGTCTGCACCATACATGTTTGGGGTGAGGTGCATATATTATCTTAGTGTAGAGCACTTTTGCCAAAAATTGCTCTCCAGCTGTAGCATGCCCCTCTATCCTGGCACATGCATTTGCATGGTTTTGAAAGCAGTGAACATGGGAAGTCCTGTTTCTGTCTGTCAGTCACACACACACACACACACACACACACACAATATGAACGCATGTATAATATGTCATGTAATATGAAATAAGTCTCTGTATAAGCCTGGAGTCCTTTTGAGGAGTCCCCCCCGTCAAATCGATGCGACGGTACGGGCGCATATTTCACAGGGGACTTGATAGTAACGATGGGGCCCCGGATGTGAATTTGTGTTTTCGACTCAGTCCCTATAAAATATACATTTATTCATTGATTATTAATAATCATTATTTGATTTCATTTTGATACGCAATGGCACAACAAGTTGAAAGGTATTTTATTTCCAGAGTGCTCATAATGCTGATCATTGCTTTAAGGGTTGAAAACCACCAAATACGTTAATCATCAAAATTCCATAGTGCAAAATGTTTACGATTACACATAATTAATTGTACTGCATCACTTAAGGCTTACTGTCGCACGGGGTTTGCCTACTGTTAACCCTGAGAATTGCTTTCCCCCCATTACCCGCTGTTTCCATTGCATCAAACAGTTTCACACTAAAACGGGTCAAATAAATTCTTACATATATAGTGTATGGTTTTATAGGATTTCCCCAACGGGGTTTCGGGTGTCGGTGTCTGGACGAAGGCGCTCAGAGTACAATGAGTAGCGCTACAGCAAGCACTGCCGAGAGATCAGTTTCACTCTTTGTCAAATCTGAATAGGGGCGGAGGAAACAGACCCATTAGGAGCCTATAAAAAGAATGTATCAGAGATCATAAAATACTGGGGCTGCCACACGAAATGCTCACATGTAGTCAGAGACAGACTGCACTATCCTATGGGCATCCATACCATTAATCCGTTAAACCTCCGTATTTACACTGAATGCATTCACAGCATTGCGATACCACCTCAACCAACTTCACAGTAGCTCTTCGCAGTTGCAGTATTTGATACACTGCATGGGCAGTAATCTGTTTTAAATTGCCCATCTCTTTACTAATAATACGCACAGTTGGAAAGTGTGGCGCTTACGCTTTGACCAGAATTGCAACGTATTTTTGTTTTGAGATATAAGCTACACCAATACTGTTGATTGCTAAGAATGCTGGTACTGGTGTGGACTAGATGCTGGTGTTTTTTCATTCTGCTGGTCGCACTTTTGAGGATGGGAGAAGTGGAGGCTAAGGTAAACTCAATCAAATCGGCTTTGCTGGGAGAGCCTCCGACGCCGACAACGAATCGCTCAGCGAGCTTCCAGCCTGGAGTCAAGAAAGGCAACAATCCTATACAGGTAACCAAATGAATCATCTTGCATGCTTTCGGCTGTTGTCACGCGTGAGAGACTTTTTTTTTATTAGTGCTTGTATGCCCGTAAATAAAGCAGACTAGACCGTCCCTGTCATCGGAAAACAACACAAAACAAAAAATTGCATTACACCGTGATGAGCCTATAGTACCTATCAAGAGCGACAGTGTTAGGTTGAGTGTCCAAAGCCACTTAGAGTATATAGTGTAGTTTTATGAAGTCCCTTTATTTGATTACACGAGATGGGGACAGCTTGTGCTTTTGAATTTAAAGAGGTAATTAAAAGCCATTTTCCGTGAGAAACATCAGGGAATGTCACCAGTTCTACAAATGAGACGATGAGGCTCGGTTCTTTAAGAGAATGCCTCCTCATTTGCAAAAGGAATCAACTGCTCGGAAATCGTAGATTATATTTAGTCTATAGACCCCGTGCATGGCTACTCAGGGAACTTTATTTATTTAACTGCTTGGGAATTAAGAGCTGGTGTTGTTCTCACAGGCATTTACAATCACAACCTACATTTCTGAGACTAATTACTGTTTACGTTGCAAATTTAACTGTGGGGTTTAATTTGACTTTCATCAAGAGCGTTAAATGGAAAACACGAGGCATACTCGGGTGCCCCACATTTTTAGTAAACGAACATCCACCACACATCCAATTTCCGAACGGTTGCGCAGGTCATTCTATCAAACGCGAAACTTGCTGCGCAGGACTTTTAATACTTAAAATACATACGGCATCCAGACTGATATATTTAACTGATACAACACAGTGTATGAAATGACAACACAACGCACGAATTGTAACAGATTTTAATGGATACCGTCTACTCACCTTGCGTTTTTATCTTAGCATGTGGCAGCGATTGCCTAAGAAATTGAAAGCAAATGCGGCCAAGCAGTTTACGCGTAAACACGGCGTGTGCAAAAGTACTGAGCGGGCAAAAGGCTTGTTTCTACCCATACAGCAAAATATTGCGCTTCATGACGTTGACAACTGATATCACCCCCAGTTTAAGCTCTAAAATGAGTGGGTTTCTGAAGTATACCCTAAAAAATCTGGATTTAATTGAGCTACTGTTATAAAAAGATACAAATACTCTAAATTGTGCGGTTACTGTCACAAAACTTCGATGTGATGGCTTGCAGCATACTTCCCTCGACAAACAGCAAGGATTGCTTTCAGAGGAGAACCTTCACTTGCCGAATTACAGCTACCTTCACACGGAAACAATAAATCGTTACCATCGTGTGCACTGTTGTGAACTCAGATTAATTTCTCAGTGGGGCCATCGCAGAGACGCGCCGGTGTTAGTAAACTAGGCTGTGAGCGGTGCTAGAAACTATCACTGCATGTGTTACCACGCGTGATCCCTCTGCCTGTTCTGTTACCTCATGGCCCTGGGGTTTCATTTTCATAAAGAAAATGCTTGACTCGGTATAGTCCTAACCCAGTTTCTTTTAATAGCCTGTAAGTGACGCTTACCGTGTAGTTAAATTAGTTGCTACATACAGTTGTGTTGCTCATTTAAATAATTAATCTTTCATGTGTTATAGGTACAGTTAGGTAGCAAATATCCAAGGACCCCAATTGTAATAATATCTGGCAACCGCATGCTGTAAATGTCGTCATTAATAAAGGAATCGTGAATGAAATATATCTTTAAATGTAGTTTTTATTTTGTATGAAAACGTACGTCCTGAATTCCTAGGCTAGAAACACTTCGACAAAATGCCTTTCTCACTAATCCAAAACTGAAAGATGAGAGAAGGGTGGCAGCAGGATTGCTGTGTTCGTGTGTCATAATGATGTAACAGTCTTCTCCTCTACAAGTCGTTAGTGGTCATGTGCTTAAGGGTCCCAGATGTTCATGTATGACAGTGCACACCTTTAAAGTGGATAGTGGAAGATTAATTGGAAACCATAGTGTATGCCAATGACAGTGAAGTTATGTGAAACAGAGCTGGAGTTACTTCACATTTTTGGTGGGGAATTTCAAATCAAATTCACTTGTTTGTAGGGTAGATGTAATCGGAAAACTGAGAGGGTTGAAATAAAGTTTCATTGTATGGCAATTTAACAAATAACTATGTTATACATTTGCTTGGACTGTTAAGATGTATACTAAAGTGTAGTATTACTAAAAAAATCATTGTACTTTGATATGCCTCTGACGTTGATAGGTTAGGATTTGTCATTATGATGTTGGTCAGTTTGCTATTGCCATGATGTAAATGAATGTGGTAGTTTATCAGATTTTGGTTTAATGTCACTTGCAATATTTCAACTGAAGTAAGCAGGCAATGTCTTAAGTCTTCTGAGTGGAAATATTTCCAATAAGAGCGCTCTGCCAAACCTATTTTAGAGGAAGGCTTACAAGCTTGTCCTGCTAATAAACCATAGTGGTTCTCATGAATGGACCACAGGAGACATGAGTGGAGACCAGAATATTATTATTGGACATCAATGTCGTGCCACATTTTGCATTGAAATGATGATCACTAAGAGCCTCTAAGCTTTGACTAGCACTGCTTTTACAGTCATTTACAATCAAACCCAAAGCACAACCATGACAAGCACCAAGCCCTCAGATATTCATGTCCTGCGATTACAAAAAAGATTTTGAATTAATGAGTCCAAGTCAAGAAAACATCATTGATTATCCAGTGGCTAAAGCTTAAAAAGAATATTGTATTTACCAGTGTTGGGTGGGTACCAAGAATAGGCTCTGTATCCGTTGGAAACATTAGAAAATGTGTGACGATGTTCTGAAGCAGCCCTAATGTCTGACACGTTCCAGTCCTCATGACACATGTCGGACCACTCTATTCAACAAAGCCATTGCATCAGCTTGTGCCTAGGAAAATGGCTACAGTTCAAATGTTTGCCAGTCCATACTTAAGCATTCCCATAAACATCAATTGAAATGTGTTTGACATTGACTGTCTGCACGACTTTGCATGTGTCAGTACAGTAGATTCATAAAGCTTTAATGAATGTCATTTCAGTGTAGTTTAAAGTTTTTGGCTTTTTGGATTGAAGGGCTGACTACTGCTTTCTGACAGGCCCATTTTTATTACTTCGGGGTTCCTAAGATTTTGATTTATGATATTAAAATACGGTTTCAATTAGTTACTGAAAAGGCTAAGCTTAAAGTTTTGACAGTGGCATCTTTTAAAGGTGTTTTGCATGCTCTTCCCCATGACATAACATGGTCTTGAATACTTAATGATGTTCCACCTCCAAAAACTGGCCTTCCAGTAGTTGAGCAAACTTATAACTAACTAACTGAATGTCTTTTAATTGCTGCTAGAGGTATCCTTGTAAAGAATCCATCACCAGTAGTTTTAGTTAGGTGTATTTACCCTTGGGACCTTGCTGCCTACAATAGCTGTGAAACACATATATTATGAATGAGAGTACTGTTTCACATCCGAGTCAAGGCATACATTTTGACAAGTCCAGTGTGTTTAGTTTCATTCAGAGATTACTCAATAAACTGGAGATTACGGGCTGCATTTATTCGTTATAAAAGAGGCATGTTTCCATCCCCCTCACTCCTGCCCCCCAGTGAATTGAAAGTTTAGTGATACTAACAAGGTAAAAGGGTGTAATAAAAAATGAAGTGTGACTACTTGTTAGGACTCTGGCCTCTGTTTGACTACAAGAACCTTTCTATACATTTTAAAACCAGTGAATACAAAAAAGCTTTGGATTGTGTGGGTAAGACATGGTCCACCCTGGTAGCATTTTAAATGACGTGTTTAACATGGCTGCTGATCAGTGCTGGAGTGTTTAGGAGTTGCTCATAGTTGTATCAAACACATTCATAAGAAATCTGTGGGACAAAAACAGTGTCTAATGGTTTTTTGCAACACTTTTGGGTAGGTGCAGGAGAACTCTAGGTGGACCACAGCCCACCTGTGTCCAGGTTCTTCCTATGTCATCAAAATACACAGAATACTCTGCTCTGAAAAACTACCCTGCTTAAGGACAGTTATGGAATTTTAATGTAATTGTGTCATGGCAGCTTCATCTGTCAGAACTAGACTTAGAGCCAAGCTGGATTGAACCAGGTTAGTGTTTGGATGTGAAGGTGCAGAGGAAACTTTGGCTGTTGCTGGTTTTTGTGTTAATTATGTGATTAAAAATTCTCAGGAGAGAATCAGAGGAGCTGCTGTCTTTGTGAAGGAATATTAAAAACTGAGGTCATGACCCCATGTATTTATGAAGATATAATGGCCCTGTTCACTGAGAGCAGAGGTCATAAACCCAGTTTCCTGTCCAAGTCTTAGCCACCTATTCATCTCCCAGTTTCCTGAGAGGAATTAGCTCTGACTATTCCATTCTAACTGAGTCATGTTTTGTAGACTCAAGCAAACCCCACAAGTCACATGAATCAGTGATTATGGAGGACGTCTGTGACAGTCCATTTGATTGCAGTGATTGTCACATTGTTTCCATGCCAGACTGTTAGGGCGAAAGCGATGTACGTGCACTATGACACATACAGTATTTTACTAACTGTGGCTTGTCTGTCAATTGACATTACATTTATTTTGAGTGATTCACACTTGTTGTGATTCACACTGGAAAGTAATGTCTGTGTTTCCTGGCTATTTCTGTAGTTTTGTCACATTTTGAAATGTAAACATTTTGGCAGAATAAAACTACTGACAATGTACATGTCTCAAGTACATTGGTAGTGTTACTTCAAGACAATCCAGGTGACGTGATTACCCATGATAATGGATAGGACTATTACTCTGTATATTGGATTGTAAAACATATAGCTGAAATCTGAGCACATACTGTTTCTACAAACTTACTGTCCAGTAAATTAAACATAGGAAAGTTCATTCCTTAATGGATGCAATGCATGCAACATGATTGATTTGCTGTTGCCTTGCTTTGCTGAAGATCAGCTTGTGCGCAGATGTTGTTACACTATGTGAGAGTTATCTCTGCTGTAGGTCTTTGCTTGGTGGTTGCGGGGTGAAATGATGTAGGTGTGAACATTGCAGGAGATGTTTGTGATGTGATGGTATAAAATTCCTGCAAGAGTGACTCCTCAAGCCAAATATGGTGCACTTGGTGTTGGGTCTGTTCAAAATCACAGAAGGATATTCCATTGCTTGATCTCCAAATACTTATTGATGAAATGAAGATACTTGCAGTCTCACTCCATAGAATTATTTCAGTTTGGTAAATACTCAAAGGGCTACTGTTTGGGGCCCACTGATTGTGTTTATCCGTTTGCAAGGGAAAGTGATTTTGTTTTCATATGCTTTTTGTAGACTGCAGATATAAATTAAGGTGGGACTGAGGATAGATTGCAGACATTGTGTTATGTTGTATGGTTGGACTGTGGATGACAGCCTACCAACATCCTTCAACTGGCCTTAATTGACACCAAAGGCTTCAATGTAATTAGATATTGTATTTGCAGCACAGTGTGACTGTTAACACTGTTATCAATTAACATATTCACTATTTTACATTTCTGTTACATTTACACTATACTCCTTAAACTAGTTCATGTTATTTTTAGCTATCCAGTGGCAAAAAAGGTATCCTTTTTGAACAATGTAAAAGGATTGCAGCAGTTTCAGTAGCATCTCCCATTGCAGTTTACTGTGGATCTCTGTCCATGGACAGTGGATGATGGAACTTATCATTCACTTTGTACTACTAAGTGGCTAAAGGATCTTCTGGATAATACAATATAAAGTTAGTAGTTTGCTTTAATGTGCTTAGCAGAAAGGTAGAGAGACATCCATGCAGTTTGATAATCAATTAATACCCACTGAATCTATATTTGGGAAAAAAAGATAATCTTTATACTAGAATAGAACCCATTACAAATAGTAATGACCCCAAAAATGGTGAATAGCATTCAATAACCAATACAAACTCAAGGGATGCCATTAAGCAATTATGCTTTAATTCTCTAATTAGGCCCATAAATGAAAGGCCCTGCGAAACTTTTAACAGTGATTTTCTGTTGGGAAATGCAATAGTTCCATTGTACATTTTCTGAAATATTCCTGGCAGTCTTTGTGGCAAATGCTGTTTCAGCAGTTCCAAAAACAGCCTACTCCCAGCTTTCTGAAATCCTATACATTTCTAGGGAATACATAAAATATTATATAAATCTGGCTACCGTCTGCTTTAATTTCAGTTCATTTTTATGGATGTCAAATAAAAATACCATTAGAGGTTGAGTAAAAAGTTGTGGTAACTTGTTTACTTTATTGTTGGTGGCACCACACCATTTTCCTAAGTACCTGATAATCATTAAAACATACCGCTTTATGGTGGAGTACACTAAGGAGTAGATGTTTTGACATATTTCTTTTATTTTCCAATAACCCTCTTCCAATGAATCTACTGATGGTGCTAAATTCTATATGTATTATATGCATTGTTCAGCTCCATTTATGATGTCTTATTTTGAAATAAGCAAACCTACCTTGTAGTATTTGTTGTTAAAAAGAGTATTTGTCAAAGGGCCATTGATTTTATTGCACCTTCGTGGCTCGTTCCTCCTTTTTTTCCATTCATTTTATGGAAAGGTAAGTCTAAGACCCTTTATTTCTTTACTCCATATTTAGACATCCAAACCAAATGGAGGGAATGATGCAAGTGAGCAGTTTGTAAAATAAATCAACTGTATTACATCAGGACATCTATAAAGCAGTGACAGGACCAATGGTTAAGGGAGTATTATACTGCGCTATGATTGGCTAATGCCAGATGAAGTTTAAGACTTCACTACGAGCATAAGACGACTGGCCTAGCGTGTGAGTTATATTAATAGTATTTTTTAATATATTCTTAAAATTGCCCCAAAGCTGTGGTCAGTGCAGATGTCTGTCATTGGTCATTTAGTTGGATGAGATTTGGTGTGGATGTGCTCCAGTCTTGATACTGCAGTAGCCTGTGTCTCAATGTCTTTCCTTTGGTTGTCTCTGCAGGTATACCCCTGCAGTACTGATAAGGAGTGCGGTGTCGGTAGCTACTGCCACACCCCTCACCACGCCGCCTCCCGCTGCCTCAACTGCAGAAGGAGGAAGAGACGTTGCCACAGAGACAGCATGTGCTGCCCCGGCAACCGCTGCAGCAACTGTATGTCAGTCTTGGCTTTTGCTGAACATATGTCATGTATCCACAGAGGTCACTTTAAATCCATTTATATATACCTGTACTGCATTTAAAGTCAACACATGATATGGCTGAAGACATATTTGATTATTATGTCAGAATACCACTACACAATCCCATTCTAAATCATAGTATTTCTGTAAGACATATCACATGTGCAACAATATCACCTACCCTCTGTGAACAGTGTGCCTAACCTCATTCCAGAGAGCTCTCTCAAAGAACACATTCTCTTTTTCTTCAGTTTTAATAATGATGCCGATATGGAGTTTCATTTCCTCATAACTGTAAAGCTGCCTCCTCTCCATAGTCAATATCTGTTGTTCTTGACTTCTTCCATTTATTTTGCTGTCATTGCTGGAAGGGTTCACAGTGTTGCCCAGGTTTATCCAAAAGGGGGGTGCCAAGCCCCTGCTGTTCTGTTCGCCTCTCATGTGGCATTGACTAGTTTGAACTGTCGCTCGACACTACTCAACATATTACGTTAAGAGTCTAATTAAATCCAGAGGTATCATATATCTAACCAACTGAAGGCCATATTAGAACCTGAAGTGTTACACTGAAACCAGATCTGTCATCGCAGCATCTACTCAACAGTGGTCATGTACTGTATGCTTACAGCTTACTGCTTACTGCAAACTATCACTTTCCAAACCTGACATCTTAAAGCCAATACAGTTGCTTTTCTGAGTTTGACTGTTCCACTTCCCTCAACATGCTGTGAAGGCTTGGTTTAAGATGTGTATACTCTCATAGCCATATACTCACAGTGGTAAATGCAATGACTTTTTATTATTTTATTATTATTATTTATTGTCATTATCACTTGAAGTAGTGGCAACAGCAAAGAAGTTGTTTAGTTATTAGTTGTCAAAAGTTCATTTCTAAAAACAGAAAATTTGACAAGTTTATTGTGTTATCATGAAAGTTCCATACTGAAAGAACATATTGTAACTCGCTCTTTCTCTCTTTCTTTCACCCTCACCCTCTCTGGGGCCTGCAGATATTTGCGTTTCTCTCTCCGAAAGTGTCCTGTCTCCACACATCCCAGCATTAGAGGAGCACAACAAACTTTCAGTCAAGGGAAACGGCTGGAAAAAGAGTGGGAAAGCACAATCAAAGCTCTCTCTCATCAAAGGTTTGTAACGTTCTAACCATCTAGAAATTTCCTCTGAAATTGCACATGCTTTACATTAAATCTGCATTTCAAAATTCATGCATTAAAACTGGACTTTGTACGTTTCATTTGGAAATATCTAGATGTAAATGAGATGTGGTGAAATAACTTTGGCATAGGAGGAGCTTTTGTTTTCCTGTTTTGAGGCTCCAATGACCTTTTGTATTCATGACCGGCACTCAATCAGTATCTCCGGGTATTCATTGCTGTTAGCCACATGTTGTGAGTCAGACACCATTCCACAACTATTCCAATAATTATCTGAGCTGAAAAACACAGCAGTCTGGATGCAGACTTAACCACATTGCATTTGCTGTTTTGGGACATGTATAAAAAAATGTAAGGACAGTTCTTCTCAACAAACGGTATTCAGTGTAAAATTAAACCGCATATTGGGATATGGCATAGCTCTCTAAGATAATGTAACACATCTAGCAATTTGCATAACTTCATTCTTGACATTCAGCAGTAGATAAGTGAATGATATGCCATTATATGTAATGAAGAAACTGTGTACTGATTATATAATGCCATAATTGAAATGTATGTCATCACAAACATGTATTCAGCTTAACCGAGAAGAATATCCTAGCTGCTTATTCATGGCAAAACATTTGATGCTTACAGCAAGCTCTGAGTAGAGAACCATAACACTGAGTCAGTCTGACTTTGTGATAGGAATAGCTAATGACATTATTTGGATAAATGGTAGTTACCAGCTCTGACACACAGCTTAGCTGTGATGAAAAATAAGTTAGTCTGCAGACATTATTCACATGCAACATGAGCTAAATAAGGGCTATATAAAGCCTTTGCGCTCCATCTTAGTTGATATATAGCGAGCACTTTGGCATGAAATGTCTTACGTTTATACACATGTGGATATTACACTGTGGTGGTTGCTGAGGTGAGTCACGCATCTTCCCCTTTCTTTGAGGGAAGTTCTTTGGGATCCAGGAAAAGCCATGTCCAAATGCATCACCATCATCATTTATGTGGGTGTGGTGCATTTTGGTATCTTTACTTGCCATAATCAACTCAGCCTCAAGTACCATATAACATGATGACACCATAATAAACTTCAAATTATTACCTCAAAATATAAACAGTCTTAGCAACAGTCTTAGCAACAAAGGTTTATTAACAACCTTTGTTATGTATAGTAAAATCATTATGTGATTTTTTAAATATATATATATATATATATATATATATATATATATATATATATATATATATATATATATATATATATATATATAAATGTAAACAATGTGGCAAATATGAACAATAGATGTGATCATATGATCCATGAACCGGATGAATTTAAATATTCTTGAGTTTCATATACAGGCTGTTTAGTCTGGAAGTAATCCATAGTGATCCATAGTGATCACACGTCTTCAAAGCATTCATTCACACTTCCACAAAGTACCTATGCCGAGGATATGGAGTTAAATAAATAGAGGGTAATGTCCGCTGAGAATTTAAAGGTGGAGACAGCTTGAAAGATTTGACCAAATTAAGCTTTAGGTGTGATATTTTCACTCCTGCCTTAAGGGGTATTAGGCTGAAGCTCAGTATAGAGGTAAAGCCCTGATCCTATTCTATATTGTATGCTATTGATTTGAGCTTTATTTAAGCAAGCTGGACAGGAAAGCATGGGTTTTGTAAAGGATTCTGGGCCTCTAGTTGCGTGTGAAAAGGCCTTTGGCAGAGGAAGTCGGAATGCCATTTAATTTCACGGAAAGCTGCATGACTGATTATCATCTATAATAAATGTTTGCTTTACTAATTATGACTTTGAAAGAGTAATGTAAACCACCTGCAAGGAATATCAAGTTCTGCTTAAATGGGATTTAATTACTTAATAATTGAGGAAGAAATACTTTTCTCAAATACTTAGACGTGAGTTGTTATTGCATCCAATTCACAAGAATATCCAGGGAATGCAGTTTAAACCAAAGATGTATAAATTTTGAAGGCATTTTCACAGACTATGCATCCCCTTTGGCTGTTTTCATTTATGCTCTTCGTGCTGTTAGTCATGCGTTCTGTAAACATGATTTGCTGAAAGTTATGTTCAACTCTCACTGCAGTGCTAAAAGCTGTTCTACAGCGTCTTCATCTATGGTTAAACCTCGAACATGAAGTGATCATATTTAATTGAAAAGTTCTTTTCAACTTTTTTTTTTTCCCCCCCGTAATATGCATCTCGCATAACAATGTTGACTGGTGTTTGCTTGTTTTAAGGATCAAAGTACTGAAATCCTGCCCTTTTTATATTAAGAAGAATGCTGGCCCATTGCTGAACTTTGTTATTGCATTTCTAATGTGGGAAGAACTTAATGCTATCAGGCAAAGAGCTCAGGTTGCTATATAACTGAACTGGTCAAAAGTTTACGCAAATAGCTCTAAAAGATTCTTCCACTGAGTGTAGATTTGTGCAGTTGAAAATACATGCTGTGTTAATTATTTGCTATGGATTATGAATGGCTTGAATAGTGTAATGCTCATGCTCACTGGTCTGGGAGTATTGTTAGCCCGATCTGACACTGTTGGTCGTTGAACTTGAACGGATACATTTATGTTCTATTGTGCTGGAAGTTGCTCTGGATAAGAGCGTCTGCTAAACAAATGAATGTAATGTAATGTCACATATGAACATTCTGTCACAAACTGGGCTGCCCTTTCTTCGGCAGGTCACGAGGGCGATCCCTGCCTGCGCTCGTCGGACTGCTCCGACGGCCACTGCTGCGCCCGCCACTTCTGGACCAAGATCTGCAAGCCGGTGCTGCGGCAGGGGGAGGTGTGCACCAAGCAGAGGAAGAAGGGCGCGCACAGCCTGGAGATCTTCCAGCGCTGCGACTGCGCCAAGGGCCTCTCCTGCAAGGTCTGGAAGGACGCCACCTCCGCCTCCAAGTCCCGGCTGCACATGTGCCAGAAGGTATGAGGAAACGGACCCGCGCGCTTCTCTCCACCTGTGGACGGAAAATCTGACGCTTCAGATCGGAGGGGAGATGGGACGGCGGGGTTGAGTAGGGTGGAGGGGAGCACGGAGGACTGTTAGGCCGCGGCGACGAGAGCCGATGGAAACCCGATGGCGATCGACAGGTCAGAATAGCTTGTGTGCGGTGTCCTTTCATAAATATCGTCATTAGCAACAAGTGCAACC